>NW_027141691.1:0-57357 GCF_036365525.1 Heterodontus francisci
TGCAGCCAAACACTTCCCCCTGGTGTGCATGGCAACCGGCATCTGCGCAAAACCTGGCTATAGTTATTCTTGCACGGTGGAGTTGCACCCTCTTTTTAAAAGAACGTCCGTCGCTTTCTGTCCTGGTGGTGGGATTAGATTAACGTTGGGAGGCCCTGTTGTGCGATGATTGCCGGGCATCGGTCGCCGATGTTGTACGAATAAAAGGGGTTTATTCTTCTAGTTGAATCTTCAGTGCAGCAAAAGCTGGCAGTCTGATGCTTTGAATCCTTAGTGTGCAGTTAACTCCTTTCAGCAATTCTTCTCAAATTCTGCCTGACTAAATAAATAACAATTAAAAAAAAAAAACGGCTGTCTTGTGTCTTGCGTGCCCTTTGCCGTCAGCGGCCGTTTTCTCGCCCGGGTCTCCGTTTGTGACTCGAGGCTAACGGGGGGGGGGGGGGGGGGGGGGGGGTTGCAGAGAAAGGGCGAACCAGTGCCTGCTAAAGCACTCGCTGACCAAGCGTCACTGACTTAAAACGTTAAAAGTAAGTCATTGGGCGCGAAGGATTTTTTCCACGTTCCGCCCTTGTGAAAAGACGCACTGTAAATACCGGCTCTGTATTTTGTTTTTCAGAAATTTATACACGAGCCTTCGTAGGTGGCAGGACGGGTTAACAACGCAGGTGATAAAGGCAGATGGGTTCTAGCACTTTTTAGAGAAGCAGAGCACAAAAGCCAGGAAGTTATGCTAAACCTTTATGAAACGCCGGTTTGGCCCCAGCTTGGAGTATTGGTGTCCCAATTCTGGGCGCCGCACTTTAGGAAGGACATGAAGGTTCTGGAGAGGGTAGAGAAAAGATTTACTGGAATGGTTCCAAGGAAGAGTGATCACAGAGGTGTGGGTGAGACTGCAGGGGTATGGGGAAAGAGCACGGTACGTTCAGTTTTCGGCCGACTTGTTTCACTTTTCCCAAATCCGTTGGCAGCGGGCGCATTCTCCTGCCCAATTACCACCCCATCACGGAGCATGGCTACCCGACGGGACCCAATGACGTGGGTCGGGGTCGGGTCGGATCGCTCTTCCGGGTCCGTCATTCGGGCTCGGGTCGGACACAGCGACAGCCAGGACGGTCAAGGTGGGAAACGCTCCGCACTAGTCTGCAGTGAGCTATTCCATCCAAAGTAGAGCACAACCTCTTTTAATATAATCAACTTTGTTCCGGTGGTTGGGTCGGGCACGGGAAAAAATGAAAGGAGTCGGGTCGGGTTTCATTTTTAGACCCGAGCAGGCCTTTACCCCATCATTCTACTCTCAGTCATCAGCAAAGTGCCGTCGACAGTGCTATCAAATGGTGCTTCCTTGCCGATAATCAGTTTGGGTTCCGCCAGGACCACTCCGCTCCAGGCCTCATTACAACTTTGATCAGAGAAAGGACGACCCAGAGCTGGATTCCAGAGGTGAGGTGAAAGTGACTGCCCTTGACATCAAGGCAGCATTTGACCGAGTGTGGCATCAAGGAGCCCCCAGTGAAACTGGAGTCAATGGGAATCGGGGGGTGGGGTGGGGGAACTGTCTACTGGCTGGCGTCATACTGAACACAAAGGAATATGGTTGTCGTTGTTGGAGGTGGCTGCAGGAGTTCCTCAGGGTAGTGTCCTAGGCCCTGGAAGTACAAGGGCAGCAGGCGCATGGGAGCACCGGTCCCGTACGAAGAAGCGTTTAAATGGAAGCTCAAGAGACAGCAACTCATCTTTCGTTGAGGCACTCGTCTCCATGGAGAGAGAAACGAGGTAACATTTCATGTCGAGGACTTTTCCTCTGGACTCGCCTTTTACCTCTTTACCTGCCCTTCCCTCCCCCCACCCCCCCCCCCCCCCCCTCCCTTTGACGTGCACCATCATCCCTTTTGTCATTTAATCTCTCCTGCCTTCCACCCTAGCAACCTTAAAGAATCAACCAACTTTATTGTGGTGAGATATTGACGTAAAAGTCAAGGGCAAGTCGGGTAATACAGAAGAGAGGTGTAATCAATACTTGCAAAAGTCACCCATTTCCCACCCTCCATAAACTTGAGCCCGCATCCTAACTCGCACAAGTCCCGTTCACCCATCACTGTGTTCGCTGACCTACGCCGGTTCCTGATTAAGCAATGCCTCAAATTTAAAATCCTCATTTTCAAATCCCTCCATTGGCTTCCTCGCTCCCCCCCCACCCCCCTCCCCCGCCCCCCCCCCCCATCACTGTAACCTCCTCCAGCCCCTACGACCCTCCGAGATCTCCGTGCTTCTCATATTCCAGCCTCCCGCACAACACCCGATTTCCATTGCTCCACCGTTGGCGGCAATGCCTTCAGCCGCCCGGACCCTAAGCTCGGGAATTCCCTCCCTAAACCTCTCCAACTCTCCCTAGTTTGTGCACTTAACCCCCTTTGTCATCGAGTTTTCACATTTAACCCCCTTTCTTGCCCAGTTTGCACATTTAGCCAACTTTGTTGTCGAGCTTGCACATTTAGCCCCCTTTGTTGGCTAGTTTGCACATTTAACCCCCCCTTCTTATCCAGTTTTCACATTTAACCCCCCTTCTTATCCAGTTTGCACATTTAGCACCCCCTTCCCCCCCCCCCCCCCCCTTTCTTGTCTGGTTGGCATCCCTTTCTTCAAATTCCCACTTTTCGTTGATTTAACCCACCACCACCCGCCCCTGATTGACCAGAAAGTTTCCTTTCCCTCCAATTAAAATCTCTGGTTTCCTTCCAATGAGTGGAAAGTTTTGAGCTTTTCCTCTAACCCACCCACTCCCCATGGCGCCTCCCTTTCCCGCCCAACCGCTCCCGCGGCCGTTGCTTTTCAAATCGAATTTGAATCTCCAACCGCCGTCCCGCCCCGGCCGCGAGCCAACGCGCATGCCCAGAGCGGCCAGGCGGACGCGGCAGGGCGAAGGGAGGTGCCGACCGCCTGGAACCGCGCAGGGCGCTGAGTGAAGGGGCACCGCCGGTGGCCGGATCCGCGCACGCGCAGTCTGAAGCGCGCCAAATGGGAGCTGGGATGTTGTCCATTCCTCTGAGGCAAACGGTTGGCCTCACCTCACCTCAACCCTACCTCACCTCATGGAGGGAAAAATGGGGGTCCTACAATGCCACTATTTACACATCCCTTTCTTTTCTAAACCTCTCTCTCTTCCCCACCTCACCAGGTGACCGCAGCACCCTGTACCATGGCCACTCAGAGGATGGTCAAATGACTAGCTGCGAAGGAAGGTCAAGTGAATGACCACCTCCTCCCCCCCGCTGCCACAAGGACGGTCAAGCAAGTGCCCCCCAATGAACGGTCAAGCCAGTGTTGACAAAGGATGGTCAGGTGAATGGCCGCAAAGGGTGGTCAAGGGGAGTGGCCGCAGAGGACAGTCAGGCGAGTGGCCCCAAAGGATGGTCAAGCGAGTGGCCCCCAAAAGGGCGAATGAGGAGGAGCCACAAAGGATGGACGAGGGAGTAGCCCACAATTACGGTCAAGCGAGTGGCCGCAGAGGACGGTTCCTTCAGCCGAGGCTCAGAGGCAGATCGACGCGTCGTGTACAAGGACCACCACTTTCCAGATTCCCAGCCTTGCCTGTTTTTTTAATTCCCGCATCTCAACGCACCGGACCACTCACCCCCTTGAGCCAAAACAAAAAAAGAGAGACCACGCGAGACCAACAAATTGATGCTTCACTTTTCTACCTCCATAAAGTTTACGCGATACGAATCTATCGGAGACCTGTAAGGACTCGGCCGTCACCCGCTGCAGGCTACATGGCCATGATGCACCTTGTAACTGGAATCATAAACGACGGCTAAGGCTCAGAAAGAGGCCATTCAGCCCGTCACGTCTCGTTGCAGGATCCCTGCAAGAGTGGCTCAACTGCTGCCGCTCCCTCGCCTTTTCTCTGCACTCACAGACACTGAAGTTCTGTCTGAAGTGCGGTCGCGACTGGGCGGAAACGGGACATCAAATGTGTGCACAGCAAGCTCCCGCAAACAGCAATGAGACAATGACCAGATAACCTACTTTTGGTGAAGCTGGTCGAGAGATAAATATTGGTCCATGGACACTGGGGAGAGCTCCAGCGCCCCCCACACCACCCGCCACCACCTGACCCGAGTTCGTCAAAATAGTGGCCGTGGATCTTTTACATCCACTTGGAGAGGGGAGAAGGGGCATCGGTTCAATGTCTCATCCAAAAGACGGCACTCTCCGACAGTGCAGCACTCCCTCAGTACTGACCCTCCGACAGTGCGGCGCTCCCTCAGTACTGACCCTCCGACAGTGCGGCGCTCCCTCAGTACTGACCCTCCGACAGCCCGGCATTCCTCAGTACTGACCCTCCGACAGCGCTTGCGCTCCCTCAGCACTGACCCTTCCGACAGTGCGGTGATCCCTCGACGCTGACCCTCCGACAGTGTGGCACTCCCTCAGTACTGACCCTCCGACAGTGCGGCGCTCCCTCGGTACTGACCCTCCGACAGTGCGGCGCTCCCTCGGTACTGACCCTCCGACAGCGCGGCGATCCCTCGGCGCTGACCCTCCGACAGCGTGGCGATCCCTCGGCGCTGGACCTCCGTCACCTAATCGGACTCCGCAGTCCTGCCAGTCGATCCCTCAGCGCTGACCCCTCCGACAGTGCGGCGCTCCCTCAGTTCTGACCCTCCGACAGTGCGGCGCTCCCTCAGTACTGACCCTCCGACAGTGCGGCAATCCCTCAGCGCTGACCCTCCGACAGTGCGGCACTCCCTCAGTACTAACCCTCCGACAGTGCGGCGCTCCCTCAGTTCTGACCCTCCGACAGTGCGGCACTCCCTCAGTACTAACCCTCCGACAGTGCGGCGCTCCCTCAGTTCTGACCCTCCGACAGCGCGGCGCTCCCTCAGTTCTGACCCTCCGACAGTGCGGCGCTCCCTCAGTTCTGACCCTCCGACAGTGCGGCAATCCACTCAGCGCTGACCCTCCGACAGTGCGGCGCTCCTCAGTTCTGACCCTCCGACAGTGCGGCGATCCGTCGACGCTGACCCTCTGACAGTGTGACACTCCCCTCAGTACTGACCCTCTGACAGTGTGACACTCCCTCAGTACTGACCCTCCGACAGCGCGGCACTCCCTCAGTTCTGACCCTCCGACAGTGTGGCGCTCCCTCGGTACTGACCCTCCGACAGCGCGGGCGCTCCCTCAGTTCTGACCCTCCGACAGCGCGGCGCTCCCTCAATTCTGACCCTCCGACAGCGCGGCGCTCCCTCAATTCTGACCCTCCGACAGCGCGGCGCTCCCTCAATTCTGACCCTCCGACAGCGCGGCGCTCCCTCAGTACTGACCCTCCGACAGCGCGGCGATCCCTCGACGCTGACCCTCCGACAGTGCGGCGCTCCCTCAGCGCTGACCCTCCGACAGCGCGGCGCTCCCTCAGAACTGACCCTCCGACAGCGCGGCGCTCCCTCAGCGCTGACCTCCAACAGCGCGGCGATCCTCGGCGCTGACCCTCCGACAGCGCGGCACTCCCTCAGTTCTGACCCTCCGACAGTGCGGCGATCCCTCGGCGCTGACCCTCCGACAGCGTGGCGATCCCTCGGCACTGACCCTCCGACAGTGCGGCGATCCCTCGGCGCTGACCCTCCGACAGCGTGGCGATCCCTCGGCACTGACCCTCGACAGCGCGGCACTCCCTCAGTTCTGACCCTCCGACAGTGAGGCGATCCCTCAGCACTGACCCTCCGACAGTGCGGCGCTCCCTCGGACGCTGACCCTCCGACAGCGCGGCACTCCCTCAGTTCTGACCCTCCGACAGTGAGGCGATCCCTCAGCACTGACCCTCCGACAGTGAGGCGATCCCTCAGCACTGACCCTCCGACAGTGCGGCGATCCCTCAGTTCTGACCCTCCGACAGCGCGGCACTCCCTCAGTTCTGACCCTCCGACAGTGAGGCGATCCCTCAGCACTGACCCTCCGACAGTGAGGCGATCCCTCGGCACTGACCCTCCGACAGCGCGGCGATCGCTCGACGCTGACCCTTCCGACAGCGGGGCACTCCCTCAGTACTGACCCTCCGACAGTGCGGCGCTCCCTCAGTACTGACCCTCCGACAGTGCGGCGCCTCCCTCAGTTCCGACCCTCCCAACAGTGCGCGATCCCTCGGCGCTGACCCTCCGACAGCGCGGCGCTCCCTCAGTACTGACCCTCCGACAGTGCGGCACTCCCTCAGTACTGACCCTCCGACAGTGCGGCGCTCCCTAAGTACTGACCCTCCGACAGTGCGGCGCTCCCTCAGTACTGACCCTCCGACAGTGCGGCGCTCCCTCAGTTCCGACCCTCCAACAGTGCGGCGATCCCTCGGCGCTGACCCTCCGACAGTGTGGCGCTCCGTCAGTACTGACCCTCCGACAGTGCAGGGCTCCCTCAGCACTGACCCTCCGACAGCGTGGCGATCCCTCAGTTCTGACCCTCCGACAGCGCGGTGCTCGCTCAGCACTGACCCTCCGACAGTGCGACGATCCCTCGGCGCTGACCCTCCGACAGTGCGGCACTCCTTCAGTTCTGACCTCCGGCAGGGCGGCGCTCCCTCAGTACTGACCCTCCGACAGTGCGGCGCTCCCTCAGTACTGACCCTCCGACAGCGCGGCACTCCTCAGTACTGACCCTCCGACAGTGCGGCACTCCCTCAGTACTGACCCTCCGACAGTGCGGCGCTCCCTCAGTACTGACCCTCCGACAGCGCGGGCGCTCCCTCAGTACTGACCCTCCGACAGTGCGGCGCTCCCTCAGTACTGACCCTACCGACAGTGCGGCGCTCCCTCAGTACTGACCCTCCGACAGTGCGGCGCTCCCTCAGTGCTGACCCTCTGACAGTGCGGCACTCCCTCAGTACTGACTCTCCGACAGTGCGGCGCTCCCTCAGTACTGACCCTCCGACAGCTTGGCGCTCCCTCAGTACTGACCCTCCGACAGTGCGGCGCTCCCTCAGTACTGACCCTCCGACAGCGCGGCGCTCCCTCAGTACTGACCCTCCGACAGTGCGGGCGCTCCCTCAGTACTGACCCTCCGACAGCGCGGCACTCCCTCAGTACTGACCCTCCGACAGTGCGGCACTCCCTCAGTACTGACCCTCCGACAGTGCGGCGCTCCTCAGTACTGACCCTCCGACAGCGCGGCGCTCCCTCAGTACTGACCCTCCGACAGTGCGGCGCTCCCTCAGTACTGACCCTCCGACAGTGAGGCGCTCCCTCAGTACTGACCCTCCGACAGCGCGGCGGTCCCTCAGTTCTGACCCTCCGACAGTGCGGCGATCCCTCGACGCTGACCCTCCGACAGCGCGGCGCTCCCTCAGTACTGACCCTCCAACAGCGCGGCGCTCCCTCGGCACTGACCATCCGACAGTGCGGCACTCCCTCAGTTCTGACCCTCCGACAGTGAGGCGCTCCCTTGGCACTGACCCTCCGACAGCGCGGCGATCCTCGACGCTGACCCTCCGACAGCGCGGCGATCCTCGACGCTGACCCTCCGACAGTGCGGCACTCCCTCAGTTCTGACCCTCCGGCAAGTGCGGCGCTCCCTTAGTACTGACCCTCCGACAGTGCGGCGCTCCCTCAGTACTGACCCTCCGACAATGCGGCGCTCCCTCAGTACTGACCCTCCGACAGTGCGGCGCTCCCTCAGTACTGACCCTCCGACAGTGCGGCGCTCCCTCAGTACTGACCCTCCGACAGTGCGGCGCTCCCTCAGTACTGACCCTCCGACAGTGCGGCACTCCCTCAGTTCTGACCCTCCGGCAGTGCGGCGCTCCCTCAGTACTGACCCTCCGACAATGCGGCGCTCCCTCAGTACTGACCCTCCGACAATGCGGCGCTCCCTCAGTACTGACCCTCCGACAGTGCGGCGCTCCCCTCAGTACTGACCCTCCGACAGTGCGGCGCTCCCTCAGTTCTGACCCTCCCAACAGTGCGGCGATCCTCGGCGCTGACCCTCCGACAGCGCGGCGCTCCCTCAGTACTGACCTCCGACAGCGCGGCGCTCCGTCAGTACTGACCCTCCGACAGCGCGGCGCTCCCTCAGTTCTGACCCTCCGACAGCGCGGCGGTCCCTCAGTTCTGACCCTCCAACAGTGCGGCGATCCCTCGGCGCTGACCCTCCGACAGCGCGGCGCTCCTCAGTACTGACCCTCCGACAGCGCGGCGCTCCGTCAGTACTGACCCTCCGTCAGCGCGGCGCTCCCTCAGTTCTGACCCTCCGACAGTGCGGCGCTCGCTCAGTACTGACCCTCCGACAGTGTTGTGCTCCCTCAGTACTGACCCTCCGACAGTGCGGCGATCCCTCGCGCTGACCCTCCGACAGCGTGGCGATCCCTCGGCACTGACCCTCCGACAGTGCGGCGCTCCCTCAGTACTGACCCTCCGACAGTGCGGCGCTCCCTCAGTACTGACCCTCCCGACAGTGCAGCGCTCCCTCAGTACTGACCCTCCGACAGTGCGGCGCTCCCTCAGTACTGACCCTCCGACAGCGTGGCGATCCCTCGGCACTGACCCTCCGACAGTGCGGCGCTCCCTCAGTACTGACCCTCCGACAGTGCGGCGCTCCCTCAGTACTGACCCTCCGACAGTGCGGCGCTCCCTCAGTACTGACCCTCCGACAGTGCGGCGCTCCCTCAGTACTGACCCTCCGACAGTGCGGCGCTCCCTCAGTACTGACCCTCCGACAGTGCGGCGCTCCCTCAGTACTGACCCTCCGACAGTGCGGCGCTCCCTCAGGACTGACTCTCCCGACAGTGCGGCGCTCCCTCAGGACTGACCCTCCGACAGCGCGGCGCTCACTCAGTACTGACTCTCCGACAGTGCGGCGATCCCTCGGCGCTGACCCTCCGACAGTGCGGCGCTCCCTCAGGACTGACCCTCCGACAGCGCGGCGATCCCTCAGTACCGACCCTCCGACAGCGCGGCGATCCCTCGACGCTGACCCTCCGACAGTGCGGCGCTCCCTCAGTACTGACCCTCCGACAGTGCGGCGATCCCTCAGCGCTGACCCTCCAACAGCGCGGCGATCCCTCGGCGCTGACCCTCCGACAGTGCGGCACTCCCTCAGTTCTGACCCTCCGACAGTGCGGCGCTCGCTCAGCACTGACCCTCCGACAGTGCGGCGATCCCTCGGCACTGATCCTCCGACAGCGCAGCACTCCCTCAGTACTGACCCTCCGACAGTGCGGCACTCCCTCAGTTCTGACCCTCCGGCAGTGCGGCGCTCCCTCAGTACTGACCCCTCCGACAGCGCGGCGCTCCCTCAGTACTGACCCTCCGACAGCGCGGCGCTCCCTCATTACTGACCCTCCGACAGCGCGGCGCTCCGTCAGTACTGACCCTCCGACAGCGCGGTGCTCCCTCAGTACTGACCCTCCGACAGTGCGCAGCACTCCCTCAGCACTGACCCTCCGACAGTGCGGCACTCCCTCAGTACTGACCCTCCGACAGTGCGGCGCTCCCTCAGTACTGACCCTCCGACAGTGCGACGCTCCCTCAGTACTGTCCCTCCGACAGCGGCTGGCGCTCCCTCAGTACTGACCCTCCGACAGCGCGGCGCTCCGTCAGTACTGACCCTCCGACAGCGCGGTGCTCCCTCAGTACTGACCCTCCGACAGTGCAGCACTCCCTCAGCACTGACCCTCCGACAGTGCGGCACTCCCTCAGTACTGACCCTCCGACAGTGCGGCGCTCCCTCAGTACTGACCCTCCGACAGCGCGGCACTCCCTCAGTTCTGACCCTCCGGCAGTGCGGCGCTCCCTCAGTACTGACCCTCCGACAGTGCGGCGCTCCCTCAGCGCTGACCCTCCGACAGCGCGGCACTCCCTCAGTTCTGACCCTCCGACAGTGCGGCGATCCCTCAGCGCTGACCCTCCGACAGCGCGGCACTCCCTCAGTTCTGACCCTCCGGCAGTGCGGCGCTCCCTCAGTACTGACCCTCCGACAGTGCGGCGCTCCCTCAGTACTGACCCTCCCGACAGTGCGGCGCTCCCTCAGTACTGACCCTCCGACAGTTGCGGCGCTCCCTCAGTTCCGACCCTCCAACAGTGCGGCGATCCTCGGCGCTGACCCTCCGACAGTGTGGCGCTCCGTCAGTACTGACCCTCCGACAGTGCAGGGCTCCCTCAGCACTGACCCTCCGACAGCGTGGCGATCCCTCAGTTCTGACCCTCCGACAGCGCGGTGCTCGCTCAGCACTGACCCTCCGACAGTGCGACGATCCCTCGGCGCTGACCCTCCGACAGTGCGGCACTCCTTCAGTTCTGACCCTCCGGCAGGGCGGCGCTCCCTCAGTACTGACCCTCCGACAGTGCGGCGCTCCCTCAGTACTGACCCTCCGACAGCGCGGCCACTCCCTCAGTACTGACCCTCCGACAGTGCGGCACTCCCTCAGTACTGACCCTCCGACAGTGCGGCGCTCCCTCAGTACTGACCCTCCGACAGCGCGGCGCTCCCTCAGTACTGACCCTCCGACAGTGCGGCGCTCCCTCAGTACTGACCCCTCCGACAGTGCGGCGCTCCCTCAGTACTGACCCTCCGACAGTGCGGCGCTCCCTCAGTGCTGACCCTCTGACAGTGCGGCACTCCCTCAGTACTGACTCTCCGGACAGTGCGGCGCTCCCTCAGTACTGACCCTCCGACAGCTTGGCGCTCCCTCAGTACTGACCCTCCGACAGTGCGGCGCTCCCTCAGTACTGACCCTCCGACAGCGCGGCGCTCTCTCAGTACTGACCCTCCGACAGTGCGGCGCTCCCTCAGTACTGACCCTCCGACAGCGCGGCACTCCCTCAGTACTGACCCTCCGACAGTGCGGCACTCCCTCAGTACTGACCCTCCGACAGTGCGGCGCTCCCTCAGTACTGACCCTCCGACAGCGCGGCGCTCCCTCAGTACTGACCCTCCGACAGTGCGGCGCTCCCTCAGTACTGACCCTCCGACAGTGAGGCGCTCCCTCAGTACTGACCCTCCGACAGCGCGGCGGTCCCTCAGTTCTGACCCTCCGACAGTGCGGCGATCCCTCGACGCTGACCCTCCGACAGCGCGGCGCTCCCTCAGTACTGACCCTCCAACAGCGCGGCGCTCCCTCGGCACTGACCATCCGACAGTGCGGCACTCCCTCAGTTCTGACCCTCCGACAGTGAGGCGCTCCCTTGGCACTGACCCTCCGACAGCGCGGCGATCCCTCGACGCTGACCCTCCGACAGCGCGGCGATCCCTCGACGCTGACCCTCCGACAGTGCGGCACTCCCTCAGTTCTGACCCTCCGGCAGTGCGGCGCTCCCTCAGTACTGACCCTCCGACAGTGCGGCGCTCCCTCAGTACTGACCCTCCGACAATGCGGCGCTCCCTCAGTACTGACCCTCCGACAGTGCGGCGCTCCCTCAGTACTGACCCTCCGACAGTGCGGCGCTCCCTCAGTACTGACCCTCCGACAGTGCGGCGCTCCCTCAGTACTGACCCTCCGACAGTGCGGCACTCCCCTCAGTTCTGACCCTCCGGCAGTGCGGCGCTCCCTCAGTACTGACCCTCCGACAGTGCGGCGCTCCCTCAGTACTGACCCTCCGACAATGCGGCGCTCCCTCAGTACTGACCCTCCGACAGTGCGGCGCTCCCTCAGTACTGACCCTCCGACAGTGCGGCGATCCCTCGGCGCTGACCCTCCGACAGCGTGGCGATCCCTCGGCACTGACCCTCCGACAGTGTTGTGCTCCCTCAGTACTGACCCTCCGTCAGCGCGGCGCTCCCTCAGTTCTGACCCTCCGACAGTGCGGCGCTCGCTCAGTACTGACCCTCCGACAGTGTTGTGCTCCCTCAGTACTGACCCTCCGACAGTGCGGCGATCCCTCGGCGCTGACCCTCCGACAGCGTGGCGATCCCTCGGCACTGACCCTCCGACAGTGTTGTGCTCCCTCAGTACTGACCCTCCGACAGTGCGGCCGATCCCTCAGTACTGACCCTCCGACAGTGCGGCGCTCCCTCAGTACTGACCCTCCGACAGTGCGGCGCTCCCCTCAGTACTGACCCTCCGACAGTGCGGCGCTCCTCAGTACTGACCCTCCGACAGTGCGGCGCTCCTCAGTACTGACCCTCCGACAGTGCGGCGCTCCCTCAGTACTGACCCTCCGACAGTGCGGCGCTCCCTCAGTACTGACCCTCCGACAGTGCGGCGCTCCCTCAGTACTGACCCTCCGACAGTGCGGCGCTCCCTCAGGACTGACTCTCCGACAGTGCGGCGCTCCCTCAGGACTGACCCTCCGACAGCGCGGCGCTCACTCAGTACTGACTCTCCGACAGTGCGGCGATCCCTCGGCGCTGACCCTCCGACAGTGCGGCGCTCCCTCAGGACTGACCCTCCGACAGCGCGGCGATCCCTCAGTACCGACCCTCCGACAGCGCGGCGATCCCTCGACGCTGACCCTCCGACAGTGCGGCGCTCCCTCAGTACTGACCCTCCGACAGTGCGGCGATCCCTCAGCGCTGACCCTCCAACAGCGCGGCGATCCCTCGGCGCTGACCCTCCGACAGTGCGGCACTCCCTCAGTTCTGACCCTCCGACAGTGCGGCGCTCGCTCAGCACTGACCCTCCGACAGTGCGGCGATCCCTCGGCACTGATCCTCCGACAGCGCAGCACTCCTCAGTACTGACCCTCCGACAGTGCGGCACTCCCTCAGTTCTGACCCTCCGGCAGTGCGGCGCTCCCTCAGTACTGACCCCTCCGACAGCGCGGCGCTCCCTCAGTACTGACCCTCCGACAGCGCGGCGCTCCCTCAGTACTGACCCTCCGACAGCGCGGCGCTCCGTCAGTACTGACCCTCCGACAGCGCGGTGCTCCCTCAGTACTGACCCTCCGACAGTGCAGCACTCCCTCAGCACTGACCCTCCGACAGTGCGGCACTCCCTCAGTACTGACCCTCCGACAGTGCGGCGCTCCCTCAGTACTGACCCTCCGACAGTGCGACGCTCCCTCAGTACTGTCCCTCCGACAGCGCGGCGCTCCCTCAGTACTGACCCTCCGACAGCGCGGCGCTCCGTCAGTACTGACCCTCCGACAGCGCGGTGCTCCCTCAGTACTGACCCTCCGACAGTGCAGCACTCCCTCAGCACTGACCCTCCGACAGTGCGGCACTCCCTCAGTACTGACCCTCCGACAGTGCGGCGCTCCCTCAGTACTGACCCTCCGACAGCGCGGCACTCCCTCAGTTCTGACCCTCCGGCAGTGCGGCGCTCCCTCAGTACTGACCCTCCGACAGTGCGGCGCTCCCTCAGCGCTGACCCTCCGACAGCGCGGCACTCCCTCAGTTCTGACCCTCCGACAGTGCGGCGATCCCTCAGCGCTGACCCTCCGACAGCGCGGCACTCCCTCAGTTCTGACCCTCCGGCAGTGCGGCGCTCCCTCAGTACTGACCCTCCGACAGTGCGGCGCTCCCTCAGTACTGACCCTCCGACAGTGCGGCGCTTCCCTCAGTACTGACCCTCCGACAGTGCGGCGCTCCCCCAGTACTGACTCTCCGACAGTGCAGCGCTCCCTCAGTACTGACCCTCCGACAGTGCGGCACTCCCTCAGCACTGACCCTCCGACAGTGCGGCGCTCCCTCAGTACTGACCCTCCGACAGTGCGGCGCTCCCTCAGTTCTGACCCTCCGACAATGCGGCGCTCTCTCAGTACTGACCCTCCGACAGTGCGCCGCTCCCTCAGTACTGACCCTCCGACAGTGCGGTGCTCCCTCAGTTCTGACCCTCCGGCAGTGCGGCGCTCCCTCAGTACTGACCCTCCGACAGTGCGGCGCTCCCTCAGCACTGACCCTCCGACAGTGCGGCGATCCCTCGGCGCTGACCCTCCGACAGCGTGGCGATCCCTCGGCACTGACCCTCTGACAGCGCGGCACTCCCTCAGTGCTGACCCTCCGACAGTGCGGCGCCCCCTCAGTTCTGACCCTCTGACAGTGTGGCGCTCCCTCAGCACTGACCCTCCGACAGTGTGGCGATCCCTCGGCGCTGACCCTCCGACAGCGTGGCGATCCCTCGGCACTGACCCTCTGACAGCGCGGCCCTCCCTCAGTTCTGACCCTCCGACAGTGCGGCGATCCCTCGGCACTGACCCTCCGACAGCGCGGCGATCCCTCGACGCTGACCCTCCGACAGCGCGGCACTCCCTCAGCACTGACCCTCCGACAGCGCGGCGATCCCTCGACGCTGACCCTCCAACAGTGCGGCGCTCCCTCAGTACTGACCCTCCGACAGCGCGGCGCTCCCTCAGCACTGACCCTCCGACAGTGCGGCGCTCCCTCAGCACTGACCCTCCGACAGTGCGGCACTCCCTCAGTACTGACCCTCCGACAGTGCGGCGATCCCTCAGTACTGACTCTCCGACAGTGCGGCACTCCCTCAGTACTGACCCTCCGACAGTGCGGCGCTCCCTCAGCACTGACCCTCCGACAGTGCGGCACTCCCTCAGTACTGACCCTCCGACAGTGCGGCGCTCCCTCAGCACTGACCCTCCGACAGTGCGGCACTCCCTCAGTACTGACCCTCCGACAGTGCGGCGCTCCCTCAGCACTGACCCTCCGACAGTGCGGCGCTCCCTCAGTACTGACCCTCCGACAGTGCGGCGATCTCTCAGTACTGACTCTCCGACAGTGCGGCACTCCCTCAGTACTGACCCTCCGACAGTGCGGCGCTCCCTCAGCACTGACCCTCCGACAGTGCGGCACTCCCTCAGTACTGACCCTCCGACAGTGCGGCGCTCCCTCAGTACTGACCCTCCGACAGTGCGGGCGATCCCTCAGTACTGACTCTCCGACAGTGTGGCACTCCCTCAGTACTGACCCTCCGACAGTGCGGCACTCCCTCAGTACTGACCCTCCGACAGTGCGGCACTCCCTCAGTACTGACCCTCCGACAGTGCGGCGATCCCTCAGTACTGACTCTCCGACAGTGCGGCGCTCCCTCAGTACTGACCCTCCGACAGTGCGGCGATCCCTCAGTACTGACTCTCCGACAGTGCGGCACTCCCTCAGTACTGACCCTCCGACAGTGCGGCACTCCCTCAGTACTGACCCTCCGACAGTGCGGCACTCCCTCAGTACTGACCCTCCGACAGTGCGGCGATCCCTCGGCGCTGACCCTGCGACAGCGTGGCGCTCCCTCAGCACTGACCCTCCGACAGTGCGGCACTCCCTCAGCACTGACCCTCCGACAGTGCGGCGCTCCCTCAGCACTGACCCTCCGACAGTGCGGCGATCCCTCAGTACTGACCCTCCGACAGTGCGGCGCTCCCTCAGTACTGACCCTCCGACAGTGCGGCGCTCCCTTGGCGCTGACCCTCCGACAGCGCGGCGATCCCTCAGTTCTGACCCTCCGACAGTGCGGCGCTCCCTCAGTTCTGACCCTCCGACAGTGCGGCGATCCCTCGGCACTGACCCTCCGACAGCGCGGCGATCCCTCGACGCTGACCCTCCGACAGCGCGGCACTCCCTCAGCACTGACCCTCCGACAGCGCGGCGATCCCTCGACGCTGACCCTCCGACAGTGCGGCGCTCCCTCAGTACTGACCCTCCGACAGCGCGGCGCTCCCTCAGCACTGACCCTCCGACAGTGCGGCGCTCCCTCTGCACTGACCCTCCGACAGTGCGGCACTCCCTCAGCACTGACCCTCCAACAGTGCGGCGCTCCCTCAGCACTGACCCTCCGACAGTGCGGCGCTCCCTCAGCACTGACCCTCCGACAGTGCGGCACTCCCTCAGCACTGACCCTCCGACAGTGCGGCGCTCCCTCAGCACTGACCCTCCGACAGTGCGGCGCTCCCTCAGCACTGACCCTCCGACAGCGCGGCGCTCCCTCAGCACTGACCCTCCGACAGTGCGGCACTCCCTCAGCACTGACCCTCCGACAGTGCGGCGATCCCTCAGTACTGACTCTCCGACAGTGCGGCGCTCCCTCAGTACTGACCCTCCGACAGTGCGGCGATCCCTCAGTACTGACTCTCCGACAGTGCGGCACTCCCTCAGTACTGACCCTCCGACAGTGCGGCGCTCCCTCAGCACTGACCCTCCGACAGTGCGGCACTCCCTCAGTACTGACCCTCCGACAGTGCGGCGATCCCTCAGTACTGACTCTCCGACAGTGCGGCGCTCCCTCAGTACTGACCCTCCGACAGTGCGGCGATCCCTCAGTACTGACTCTCCGACAGTGCGGCACTCCCTCAGTACTGACCCTCCGACAGTGCGGCACTCCCTCAGTACTGACCCTCCGACAGTGCGGCACTCCCTCAGTACTGACCCTCCGACAGTGCGGCGATCCCTCAGTACTGACTCTCCGACAGTGCGGCACTCCCTCAGTACTGACCCTCCGACAGTGCGGCACTCCCTCAGTACTGACCCTCCGACAGTGCGGCACTCCCTCAGTACTGACCCTCCGACAGTGCGGCGCTCCCTCAGTACTGACCCTCCGACAGTGCGGCGATCCCTCGGCGCTGACCCTGCGACAGCGTGGCGCTCCCTCAGTACTGACCCTCCGACAGTGCGGCACTCCCTCAGTACTGACCCTCCGACAGTGCGGCGATCCCTCGGCGCTGACCCTGCGACAGCGCGGCACTCCCTCAGCACTGACCCTCCGACAGCGTGGCGCTCCCTCAGCGCTGACCCTCCGACAGTGCGGCGCTCCCTCAGCACTGACTCTCCGACAGTGCGGCACTCCCTCAGTACTGACCCTCCGACAGTGCGGCGATCCCTCGGCGCTGACCCTGCGACAGCGCGGCACTCCCTCAGCACTGACCCTCCGACAGCGTGGCGCTCCCTCAGCACTGACCCTCCGACAGTGCGGCGTTCCCTCGGCGCTGACCCTCCGAAAACGAAAAACTGCTAACGCACAAGCCTGGTCGCGGCGGTGATCCGACCAGCTGGTGAGGTGCTGAGGGTGCGGGCCGAGGCCCCGAGACCGGCTGTGTGTGGCCAGCCCTGATCCCCCTGGCCTCAGGATGATATGATGGGATGATATCATCAGCTGCCCCTTGTGTCTAATAAAGATTCTTTGTGAGACACTGGGCAAAATGTGCCTGCGGTGGCCCAGGCCTTTGGGCTGCAGCCTCGCCGCCTGCTGACGGATCGGCACTTGGCTCGGACGGCCCTGGCGATGGCCCAGGGTTTCGCCTAGACTCTGTGCTGTGTGCGCCCGAGCTCCCCGGGGGACGCTGGGTGTAACGGAGGCGAGGGGAGGCGGGCGAGGGTCTCCAGAGTAATGGATCTGGGGAGGGTGCTGCTGCTCCTGCTGCTGTTAGCCTGCGGTAGCCTGGCACCGGTGCCTGCAAACAGGAATGCAGGTAACGCCCGGGGAAGGCGGCCATCCTGACCCCGCCGCCCGAATGGTGCACGCGCGCGGCCGGTGGGGGGGGGGCTCGCCCTGCCCCTGCGCCTTTAAGAGACTGGGGGGGGGGGGGGGGGGGGGGGGTGCGAAGAGGTTTGGGGATTGGAGGAGCGCGGAGATGTCAGGGAGGTTAGGGGTGGGGGTGGGAGGTGGGTGTTGGACGACAGGATGATCATTTTAAATTGCAGGCAGTCAGTGTCGGAGAGAGGCCGAGCAATGCAAGGCGCAACCTCGGGAAAGAAGGATAATACTATTGGCGGCGTGGGGGTGGGGGGCGGGGGAAGAACATAAAAGGCGAAGAGCCGAGGGACAAGGTTAAACGGTTCGCCCTTTCTCAAGCGATTCCTCTGGTGTCTCCTCAGAGTGTGGACTGCGGCCGCTGGTGGGTACTCCGGTCCCGTCTCGTGTGGTCGGTGGCCAGGATGCCTTGCCGGGTGCCTGGCCGTGGCAGGCCAGCGTTCAGTTCAAGCAGTACGGGCTGTACTGGCACGTGTGTGGTGGAATAATTGTCGACAGCCGCTGGGTCCTCACCGCTGCACATTGTTTCGTCGACAGTACGAGGTGTGTACCACGCCGAGGCGCCAGACACCCGACGTCCGGTCGTCGGGCGAAAGCTCCCAGCGCTGTACGAACAGGGAGCGCCGCGCTGTCGGAGGGTCAGTGCTGAGGGAACGCCGCGCTGTCGGAGGGTCAGTACTGAGGGAGCGCCGCACTGTCGGAGGGTCAGTACTGAGGGAGCGCCGCACTGTCGGAGGGTCAGTACTGAGGGAGCGCCGCGCTGTCGGAGGGTCAGTACTGAGGGAGCGCCGCACTGTCGGAGGGTCAGTACTGAGGGAGCGCCGCACTGTCGGAGGGTCAGTACTGAGGGAGTGCTGCACTGTCGGAGGGTCAGTGCTGAGGGAGCGCCGCACTGTCGGAGGGTCAGTACTGAGGGAGCGCCGCACTGTCGGAGGGTCAGTGCTGAGGGAGCACCGCACTGTCGGAGGGAGAGTACTGAGGGAGCGCCGCACTGTCGGAAGGTCAGTACTGAGGGAGTGCCGCACTGTCGGAAGGTCAGTACTGAGGGAGTGCCGCACTGTCGGAAGGTCAGTACTGAGGGAGTGCCGCACTGTCGGAGGGTCAGTACTGAGGGAGTGCCGCGCTGTCGGAGGGTCAGTACTGAGGGAGTGCCACGCTGTCGGAAGGTCAGTACTGAGGGAGTGCCCACGCTGTCGGAAGGTCAGTACTGAGGGAGTGCCGCACTGTCGGAAGGTCAGTACTGAGGGAGTGCCACGCTGTCGGAAGGTCAGTACTGAGGGAGCACCGCACTGTTGGAGGGAGAGTACTGAGGGAGTGCCGCGCTGTCGGATGGTCAGTACTGAGGGAGCGCCGCGCTGTCGGATGGTCAGTACTGAGGGAGCGCCGCGCTGTCGGATGGTCAGTACTGAGGGAGCGCCGCGCTGTCGGATGGTCAGTACTGAGGGGAGCGCCGCGCTGTCGGATGGTCAGTACTGAGGGAGCGCCGCGCTGTCGGATGGTCAGTACTGAGGGAGCACCGCGCTGTCGGATGGTCAGTACTGAGGGAGCGCCGCGCTGTCGGAGGGTCAGTACTGAGGGAGTGCCGCACTGTCGGATGGTCAGTACTGAGGGAGCACCGCGCTGTCGGATGGTCAGTACTGAGGGAGCACCGCGCTGTCGGATGGTCAGTACTGAGGGAGCGCCATCTTTCGGCTGAGACATTAAACCGAGGCGCCATCCTGCCCCCTGTTCATGAGATGGGCCAGTGGTGTAGGGTCAGTACTGAGCCAGTGGGGGCGGGGTGGGGCCTTGATTTCACCTGGTGCCCTGGGGCCGACATTTATCCCTCAACCAACCTCATGAATCAGCAGGCTATCCGGTCGCTCGCCCACCCCCCCCCTATTCTCTCTTCCTCCGACAGGCTGGTGACCCCACCCGACGGACCCCGTTCCCCCCCCCCTCCCCACCCCCACCAGCCTTGATAACAGAAAGTAAATTTGCTGATTTCAGCTCCCCTCTTCCCCCCCCCCCCACCCCCCCCGCGCCACAACCGTTAATTCTCAGTTTGACTTCCACCCCCCACGCCACAGGAAAGCGCAATTTTGGGCAGTCGTGACCGGCCTGCACCAGAGGTCCGCCTTCAGCGTTCACACCCGCGTGACGAACGTGGTCAGGATCATCAGTCACTACGCCTATGACCACCGGACCCTCAACAACGACATCGCCCTGCTGCTGCTGGAGGAAGAGATTGCGTACAGCGGCCACGTCCGGCCCATCTGCCTGCCGGCCCAGAGCTCCAAGCTGTCCAACGCCGACCTCTGCTTCATCAGCGGCTGGGGCGCCCTGGAAGCCAACGGTAGGCGACCTGGCGCGAGGGGAAGCCCGCGTTTCCGACATCGCCACGGCCCCTGCACGGCGTGGAGCGCTCCGCTGGCTGTAAACCCCTTTATTCCTCGGGCCCCCTTTATGTACATATTTACATTTTTAAGATAACTTTATTAAAAACAGATAAATAAAACAAAAAACTCAGATTAAAATGCCACTCTCGGCGCCGACGATGCACTCCAGTCCCTGCGGCACCCAGCTGTCGCGGAAGGCCTCAGGCGCACTGACGGAAACCGCGTGCTCCCTCTCCAGGGACACCACGGGCGCAGACGTAACCGCGGAAGAGGGGCAGGCAATTGGGGGGGATGGACCCCCCCCCCCGCTTCTCCCCCAGTCCCTTTGCGGACGATGCCCAGCAGCGCTGGACCAGGCCACGCCAGCTTTATGGAAAGCAAAGAGAGAGAAAAAGGAACGGGCGTTTCTGATTATTTATATTTCCCCTCAGGGCCAACAGCAGACGTCTTGCAGGAGGCAGAAGTGAAGCTGATCCCGACCACGGTCTGCAATCGGCAAGACTGGTACAACGGGATAATTACGGAGACCATGCAATGCGCCGGATACGAGGACGGAGCCATCGACGGCTGTCAGGTAGTGTGCGTGTAAGAAAGCGGTGCGGTACAGCTAGGGCAGGGGCAGCTACTCGACACACAGGCCGTGCGGTCCAACACCCTCCCCTCCATCGCCTCTGTTCTAAAGGAGAACAACCCCAGCGTCTCCAACCCAACGATCCCCTTTCCCACCAGCGGGTCAGCCAACGTTTGGGAGATGAACGGACGGGGCTCACCCGTGTATGGGGCAGCGTGGGTTGGTGTGCAGTTCCACTGTGCCCCTGCCCTGCAGAGAGGCAGGGGGTGGAGGGGGGGTGGGAGCGCTTGGTAGAACAGTAAGAGGATGCGAAATGCTGAATGCTTCTTTTCAAAAACCCCTTCCAGGGAGACAGCGGGGGACCTCTGCAGTGTTTCAGCTACCAGGACGAGCTGTTTTACCTGATAGGGGTGTCGAGCTTCGGGGCCTTCTGCGCGCTGCCCCACAAGGTGGGGGTGTACACCCGCGCGCAGAACTACCAAGACTGGATCAGCACAATCAAGGCCGTCAATGCAGGCAGTGCCCGGAGCCCGCTGTACTGCCTTCCCCTCGCCCTGGCGCTGGCGGCTGCTCACTGCTGACCGGTGGCTGTACGGCCAAGAGCGCCCGCCGAGGAAAACCAGCCTTAGGAGATGACATGGGCCGAGCGTTATCTTTACAGGCACTTACCTGCTCCATTCTGGTCCAGCCAGGCAGAACGCCACAGTCTGAGCCGGGGAAGCAGGCGGCCGGAGTGAGTGACCGACACGTACATGTATCTCTGGACCTTATTAAAAATTTAATACAAAGTACTGCCGCGTGCATCCAGGGCTAGACCAATGAAAAAGCAAAGTACGAAATCCCAAGAGTGGGGTCAGTCTCCCGCAGAGAAACGCTCCCACCGAACAGTAACATCCGATTCCATTGTTACAAAAACAAGTGGAAGGTCCCGTACAGCATTGTGGAGATATATATATATATATACACGTATATAAAAAAAGGAAACACGCACACAGGCAGGCACGCACGCGTCTAGAGGCGAGCTAGGAATGTATATCAAAGCCACAGTTTGTCCTCAGTGTCCACCTCAATTCCCAGCTCTGGGTCTCATCACAATCCCAAGCTTCATTCCACCCATGCTACCACCAAGACAGAAAGGACACTGGATCCGGGTAACTGGGGCAGCGGCAGCAGAGGTGGGTCGTCGACCGAGGGTGCACTCATCCAAAATACAAGAAAGGTAAAATGTTAGCAGGTCCTCCCAGTTGCAACGTGGAGGGACCTGCCGGTTAGGCACTGAAAGTTTCGACAAGACGTGACGGGTGGCGGCACGCTGGCAACGCCCGGCGCAAGCTGTCGCCCGGACGGGTGGCATCCGATTCCGAATCCATGCCCATTTCAAGCCGGCTGCCCGGGGACCGGCCCCGTCAGGGTGGGTTCACAACAGACCCTCGCGTTCGGGGCGGGTTCTTGCCGCCAGACTGAAGTCAGGATCCCAGTTTCTCTCTCTCGCGGCCATCAGTCAGTCACAGACTTCTAACGACCCCTCACTCACTCATTCCTCATGGTGTGATAAACTCATCAAATTAATGTAAAAAAAAGTTACAGAAGTTATATCCGCTGCTCCCACCCTCCCCCGCTGTCCAACAGCCATCGCATATTAAATTACAGGTCAAAATTCTTCGCCCCTCCACACCTCAGTCTAATAGTCCACAGGACTCATGTTTCAAAGAGTTTATGACAGTGTTAGACTGTTTTGTGACAGTACAGGTCCTTTAGGGTCTTCAGTTCCTCTATTAATGTCTTGTTCTGATTTTCCAGCACAGCGACCCGATTCTCCAGGCATTTGACATACTCTTTCTTCTTCCTACGACACTCCCTTGCCGCTTCCCTGAAAACAGACACAAAGATTTAGCTGTGATGGGACACACATCTATCAGGCCAGGCCCCTCGGTGTCCAACCTGCCAGGCTGAAGCTCTCTGAAGGTTTGGGAGATGTGGAGAGAGGATATTTTGCCATTTTGGTACAGGGCCATCACTGGACAGGTCTTTTACATCAATTTCTGTTGCAGGCGGTTCCTGGCGAGCTCAGCCCAATCGACAAGTGCTCTCCAGGAACGTGCCAATATTAACAGGGGGGGTCCCTGAGGAGTGAGTTAGTATTAACAGGGGGGTCTCCAGGGAGAGTGTCAGTATTAACAGGGGGGTCTCTGGGGAGTGGGTCAGTAGTAACAGGGGGGTCTCTGGGAAGTGGGTCAGTATTTACAGGGGGGTCCCCGGGGAGTGTGTCAGTATTTACAGGGAGTCCTCGGGGAGTGGGTCAGTATTTACAGGGGGGGTCCTCGGGGAGTGGGTCAGTATTTACAGGGGGGTCCCCGGGGAGTGTGTCAGTATTTACAGGGAGTCCTCGGGGAGTGGGTCAGTATTTACAGGGGAGTCTTCGGGGAGTGGGTCAGTATTTACAGGGGAGTCCCGGGGAGTGGGTCAGTATTAACAGACAGTCCCCGGGGAGTGGGTCAGTATTTACAGGGGAGTCCCGGGGAGTGGGTCAGTATTAACAGACAGTCCCCGGGGAGTGGGTCAGTATTCACAGGGGAGTCCCGGGGAGTGGGTCAGTATTTACAGGGGGGGGGTCCCCGGGGAGTGAGTCAGTATTTACAGGGGGGTCCCCGGGGAGTGGGTCAGTATTTACAGGGGGGGGGGGGGGGGGGTCCCCGGGGAGTGGGTCAGTATTCACAGGGGAGTCCCGGGGAGTGGGTCAGTATTTACAGGGGAGTCCCGGGGAGTGGGTCAGTATTTACAGGGGGGTCCCCGGGGAGTGGGTCAGTATTTACAGGGGGGGGGGGGGTCCCCGGGGAGTGGGTCAGTATTCACAGGGGAGTCCCGGGGAGTGGGTCAGTATTTACAGAGGGGGGGTCCCCGGGGAGTAAGTCAGTATTTACAGGGGGGTCCCCGGGGAGTGAGTCAGTATTTACAGGGGGGGTCCCCGGGGAGTGAGTCAGTATTTACATGGGGGTCCGCGGGGAGTGGGTCAGTATTTACAGGGGGGGTGGGGGGGGGTCCCCGGGGAGTGAGTCAGTATTTACAGGGGGGTCCCCGGGGAGTGGGTCAGTATTAACCGGGGGTCCCCAGGGAGTAGGTATTAAGGGGGGGGGGGTCCCCGGGGAGTGAGTCAGTATTTACAGGGGGGTCCCCGGGGAGTGAGTCAGTATTTACAGGGGGGTCCCCGGGGAGTGGGTCAGTATTTACAGGGGGGTCCCCGGGGAGTGGGTCAGTATTTACAGGGGGGGGGGGGTCCCCGGGGAGTGAGTCAGTATTTACAGGGGGGTCCCCGGGGAGTGGGTCAGTATTTACAGGGGGGGGGGGGGGGGTCCCCGGGGAGTGAGTCAGTATTTACAGGGGGGTCCCCGGGGAGTGAGTCAGTATTTACAGGGGGGGGGGGGGGGGTCCCCGGGGAGTGAGTCAGTATTTACAGGGGGGTCCCCGGGGAGTGAGTCAGTATTTACAGGGGGGTCCCCGGGGAGTGAGTCAGTATTTACAGGGGGGGGGGGGGGGGTCCCCGGGGAGTGAGTCAGTATTAACAGGGGGGTCCCCGGGGAGTGGGTCAGTATTTACAGGGGGGGTCCCGGGGAGTGGGTCAGTATTTACAGGGGGGTCCTGGGGAGTGGGTCAGTATTTACAGGGGGGTCCCGGGGAGTGGGTCAGTATTTACAGGGGGGTCCCGGGGAGTGGGTCAGTATTTACAGGGGGGTCCCGGGGAGTGGGTCAGTATTTACAGGGGGATACCTGGGGAGTGGGTCAGTATTTACAGGGGGGTCCCGGGGAGTGGGTCAGTATTTACAGGGGGGTCCCCGGGGAGTGGGTCAGTATTAACAGGGGGGTCCCCGGGGAGTGGGTCAGTATTAACAGGGGGGTCCCCGGGGAGTGGGTCAGTATTTACAGGGGGGGTCCCGGGGAGTGGGTCAGTATTTACAGGGGGGTCCCGGGGAGTGGGTCAGTATTTACAGGGGGGTCCCGGGGAGTGGGTCAGTATTTACAGGGGGATACCTGGGGAGTGGGTCAGTATTTACAGGGGGGTCCCGGGGAGTGGGTCAGTATTTACAGGGGGGTCCCCGGGGAGTGGGTCAGTATTAACAGGGGGGTCCCCGGGGAGTGGGTCAGTATTAACAGGGGGGTCCCCGGGGAGTGGGTCAGTATTTACAGGGGGGGTCCCGGGGAGTGGGTCAGTATTTACAGGGGGGTCCTGGGGAGTGGGTCAATATTTACAGGTGGGTCCCGGGGAGTGGGCCAGTATTTACAGGGGGGTCCCGGGGAGTGGGTCAGTATTTACAGGGGGGTCCCGGGGAGTGGGTCAGTATTTACAGGGGGATACCTGGGGAGTGGGTCAGTATTTACAGGGGGGTCCCCGGGGAGTGGGTCAGTATTTACAGGGGGGTCCCCGGGGAGTGGGTCAGTATTTACAGGGGGTCCCCGGGGAGTGGGTCAGTATTAAGGCAGGGGGGGGGGGGGGGCCCCGAGGAGCGGGTCAGTATTAAGGGGGGGGGGGGGTTCCCGGGGAGTGAGTCGGTATTAAGGGGGTGGGTCCCCGGGGAGTGAGTCAGTATTAAGGGGGGGGGGGGTTCCCGGGGAGTGAGTCGGTATTAAGGGGGTGGGTCTCCGGGGAGTGAGTCAGTATTAAGGGGGTGGGTTCTCCGGGGAGTGAGTCAGTATTAAGGGGGTGGGTTCCCCGGGGAGTGAGTCAGTATTAAGGGGGTGGGTCTCCGGGGAGTGAGTCAGTATTAAGGGGGTGGGTCCCTGGGGAGTGAGTCAGTATTAAGGGGGTGGGTCCCCGGGGAGTGAGTCAGTATTAAGGGGGGGGGTCCCCGGGGAGTGAGTCAGTATTAAGGGGGTGGGTCTCCGGGGAGTGAGTCAGTATTAAGGCGGGGTTCCCCGGGGAGTGTGTCAGTATCAAGGGGGTGGGTTCCCCGGGGAGTGAGTCTGTATTAAGGGGGTCGGTCCCCGGGGAGTGAGTCAGTATCAAGGGGGTGGGTTCCCCGGGGAGTGAGTCAGTATTAAGGGGGTGGGTTCCCCGGGGAGTGAGTCAGTATTAAGGGTGTTGGTCCCCGGGGAGTGAGTCAGTATTAAGGGGGTGGGTTCCCCGGGGAGTGTGTCAGTATTAAGGGGGTGGGTTCCCCGGGGAGTGAGTCAGTATTAAGGGGGTGGGTCTCCGGGGAGTGAGTCAGTATTAAGGGGGTGGGTCTCCGGGGAGTGAGTCAGTATTAAGGGGGTGGGTCCCCCGGGGAGTGAGTCTGTATTAAGGGGGTGGGTCCCCGGGGAGTGAGTCTGTATTAAGGGGGTCGGTCCCCAGGGAGTGAGTCAGTATTAAGGGGGTGGGTTCCCCGGGGAGTGAGTCGGTATTAAGGGGGTCGGTCCCCGGGGAGTGAGTCAGTATTAAGGGGGTCGATCCCCGGGGAGTGAGTCTGTATTAAGGGGGTGGGTCCCCGGGGAGTGAGTCTGTATTAAGGGGGTCGGTCCCCAGGGAGTGAGTCAGTATTAAGGGGGTGGGTTCCCCGGGGAGTGAGTCAGTATTAAGGGGGTGGGTCCTCGGGGAGTGAGTCAGTATTAAGGGGGTGGGTTCCCCGGGGAGTGAGTCGGTATTAAGGGGGTCGGTCCCCGGGGAGTGAGTCAGTATTAAGGGGGTGGGTCCCTGGGGAGTGAGTCAGTATTAAGGGGGTGGTTCCCCGGGGAGTGAGTCGGTATTAAGGGGGTCGGTCCCCGGGGAGTGAGTCAGTATTAAGGGGGTGGGTTCCCGGGGAGTGAGTCAGTATTAAGGGGGTGGGTTCCCGGGGAGTGAGTCAGTATTAAGGGGGTGGGTTCCCGGGGAGTGAGTCAGTATTAAGGGGGTGGGTCTCCGGGGAGTGAGTCAGTATTAAGGCGGGGTTCCCCGGGGAGTGTGTCAGTATCAAGGGGGTGGGTTCCCCGGGGAGTGAGTCTGTATTAAGGGGGTCGGTCCCCGGGGAGTGAGTCAGTATTAAGGGGGTGGGTTTCCCGGGGAGTGAGTCAGTATTAAGGGGGTGGGTCTCCGGGGAGTGAGTCAGTATTAAGGCGGGGTTCCCCGGGGAGTGTGTCAGTATCAAGGGGGTGGGTTCCCCGGGGAGTGAGTCTGTATTAAGGGGGTCGGTCCCCGGGGCTTGAGTCAGTATCAAGGGGGTGGGTTCCCCGGGGAGTGAGTCAGTATCAAGGGGGTGGGTTCCCCGGGGAGTGAGTCAGTATTAAGGGGGTCGGTCCCCGGGGAGTGAGTCAGTATTAAGGGGGTGGGTTCCCGGGGAGTGAGTCAGTATTAAGGGGGTGGGTTCCCCGGGGAGTGAGTCTGTATTAAGGGGGTGGGTTCCCCGGGGAGTGAGTCAGTATTAAGGGGGTGGGTTCCCCGGGGAGTGAGTCAGTATTAAGGGGGGGTTCCCCGGGGAGTGTGTCAGTATCAAGGGGGTGGGTTCCCCGGGGAGTGAGTCTGTATTAAGGGGGTCGGTCCCCGGGGCTTGAGTCAGTATCAAGGGGGTGGGTTCCCCGGGGAGTGAGTCAGTATTAAGGGGGTGGGTCCCGGGGAGTGAGTCAGTATTAAGGGGGTGGGTCTCCGGGGAGTGAGTCAGTATTAAGGCGGGGTTCCCCGGGGAGTGTGTCAGTATCAAGGGGGTGGGTTCCCCGGGGAGTGAGTCTGTATTAAGGGGGTCGGTCCCCGGGGCTTGAGTCAGTATCAAGGGGGTGGGTTCCCCGGGGAGTGAGTCAGTATTAAGGGGGTGGGTTCCCCGGGGAGTGAGTCAGTATTAAGGGGGTCGGTCCCCGGGGAGTGAGTCAGTATTAAGGGGGTGGGTTCCCGGGGAGTGAGTCAGTATTAAGGGGGTGGGTTCCCCGGGGAGTGAGTCTGTATTAAGGGGGTGGGTTCCCCGGGGAGTGAGTCAGTATTAAGGGGGTGGGTTCCCCGGGGAGTGAGTCAGTATTAAGGGGGGGTTCCCCGGGGAGTGTGTCAGTATCAAGGGGGTGGGTTCCCCGGGGAGTGAGTCTGTATTAAGGGGGTCGGTCCCCGGGGCTTGAGTCAGTATCAAGGGGGTGGGTTCCCCGGGGAGTGAGTCAGTATTAAGGGGGTGGGTCCCGGGGAGTGAGTCAGTATTAAGGGGGTGGGTCTCCGGGGAGTGAGTCAGTATTAAGGCGGGGTTCCCCGGGGAGTGTGTCAGTATCAAGGGGGTGGGTTCCCCGGGGAGTGAGTCTGTATTAAGGGGGTCGGTCCCCGGGGCTTGAGTCAGTATCAAGGGGGTGGGTTCCCCGGGGAGTGAGTCAGTATTAAGGGGGTGGGTTCCCCGGGGAGTGAGTCAGTATTAAGGGTGTTGGTCCCCGGGGAGTGAGTCAGTATTAAGGGGGTGGGTCTCCGGGGAGTGAGTCAGTATTAAAGGGGTGGGTTCCCCGGGGAGTGAGTCAGTATTAAGGGGGTGGGTTCCCCGGGGAGTGAGTCAGTATTAAGGGGGTGGGTCTCCGGGGAGTGAGTCAGTATTAAGGGGGTGGGTCTCCGGGGAGTGAGTCAGTATTAAAGGGGTGGGTTCCCCGGGGAGTGAGTCAGTATTAAGGGGGTGGGTCTCCGGGGAGTGAGTCAGTATTAAGGGGGTGGGTCTCCGGGGAGTGAGTCAGTATTAAGGGGGTGGGTCTCCGGGGAGTGAGTCAGTATTAAGGGGGTGGGTCTCCGGGGAGTGAGTCAGTATTAAGGGGGTGGGTCCCCGGGGAGTGAGTCAGTATTAAGGGGGTGGGTCTCCGGGGAGTGAGTCAGTATTAAGGGGGTGGGTCTCCGGGGAGTGAGTCAGTATTAAGGGGGTGGGTTCCCCGGGGAGTGAGTCTGTATTAAGGGGGTCGGTCCCCGGGGCTTGAGTCAGTATCAAGGGGGTGGGTTCCCCGGGGAGTGAGTCAGTATTAAGGGGGTGGGTCCCGGGGAGTGAGTCAGTATTAAGGGGGTGGGTCTCCGGGGAGTGAGTCAGTATTAAGGCGGGGTTCCCCGGGGAGTGTGTCAGTATCAAGGGGGTGGGTTCCCCGGGGAGTGAGTCTGTATTAAGGGGGTCGCTCCCCGGGGCTTGAGTCAGTATCAAGGGGGTGGGTTCCCCGGGGAGTGAGTCAGTATTAAGGGGGTCGGTCCCCGGGGAGTGAGTCAGTATTAAGGGGGTGGGTCCCCGGGGAGTGAGTCAGTATTAAGGGGGTGGGTTCCCCGGGGAGTGAGTCAGTATTAAGGGGGTCGGTCCCCGGGGAGTGAGTCAGTATTAAGGGGGTGGGTTCCCGGGGAGTGAGTCAGTATTAAGGGGGTGGGTTCCCCGGGGAGTGAGTCTGTATTAAGGGGGTGGGTTCCCCGGGGAGTGAGTCAGTATTAAGGGGGTGGGTTCCCCGGGGAGTGAGTCAGTATTAAGGGGGGGTTCCCCGGGGAGTGTGTCAGTATCAAGGGGGTGGGTTCCCCGGGGAGTGAGTCTGTATTAAGGGGGTCGGTCCCCGGGGCTTGAGTCAGTATCAAGGGGGTGGGTTCCCCGGGGAGTGAGTCAGTATTAAGGGGGTGGGTCCCGGGGAGTGAGTCAGTATTAAGGGGGTGGGTCTCCGGGGAGTGAGTCAGTATTAAGGCGGGGTTCCCCGGGGAGTGTGTCAGTATCAAGGGGGTGGGTTCCCCGGGGAGTGAGTCTGTATTAAGGGGGTCGGTCCCCGGGGCTTGAGTCAGTATTAAGGGGGTGGGTCTCCGGGGAGTGAGTCAGTATTAAAGGGGTGGGTTCCCCGGGGAGTGAGTCAGTATTAAGGGGGTGGGTTCCCCGGGGAGTGAGTCAGTATTAAGGGGGTGGGTCTCCGGGGAGTGAGTCAGTATTAAGGGGGTGGGTCTCCGGGGAGTGAGTCAGTATTAAGGCGGGGTTCCCCGGGGAGTGTGTCAGTATCAAGGGGGTGGGTTCCCCGGGGAGTGAGTCAGTATTAAGGGGGTGGGTTCCCCGGGGAGTGAGTCAGTATTAAGGGTGTTGGTCCCCGGGGAGTGAGTCAGTATTAAGGGGGTGGGTCCCCGGGGAGTGAGTCAGTATTAAGGGGGTGGGTCTCCGGGGAGTGAGTCAGTATTAAAGGGGTGGGTTCCCCGGGGAGTGAGTCAGTATTAAGGGGGTGGGTTCCCCGGGGAGTGAGTCAGTATTAAGGGGGTGGGTCTCCGGGGAGTGAGTCAGTATTAAGGGGGTGGGTCTCCGGGGAGTGAGTCAGTATTAAAGGGGTGGGTTCCCCGGGGAGTGAGTCAGTATTAAGGGGGTGGGTCTCCGGGGAGTGAGTCAGTATTAAGGGGGTGGGTCTCCGGGGAGTGAGTCAGTATTAAGGGGGTGGGTTCCCCGGGGAGTGAGTCAGTATTAAGGGGGTGGGTCCCCGGGGAGTGAGTCAGTATTAAGGGGGTGGGTCTCCGGGGAGTGAGTCAGTATTAAGGGGGTGGGTCTCCGGGGAGTGAGTCAGTATTAAGGGGGTGGGTCTCCGGGGAGTGAGTCAGTATTAAGGGGGTGGGTCTCCGGGGAGTGAGTCAGTATTAAGGGGGTGGGTCTCCGGGGAGTGAGTCAGTATTAAGGGGGTGGGTCCCCCGGGGAGTGAGTCTGTATTAAGGGGGTGGGTCCCCGGGGAGTGAGTCAGTATTAAGGGGGTCGGTCCCCGGGGAGTGAGTCAGTATGAAGGGGGTCGGTCCCCGGGGAGTGAGTCAGTATTAAGGGGGTGGGTCTCCGGGGAGTGAGTCAGTATTAAGGGGGTGGGTCTCCGGGGAGTGAGTCAGTATTAAGGGGGTGGGTCTCCGGGGAGTGAGTCAGTATTAAGGGGGTGGTTCCCTGGGGAGTGAGTCAGTATTAAGGGGGTCGGTCCCCGGGGAGTGAGTCAGTATTAAGGGGGTGGATCCCCGGGGAGTGAGTCTGTATTAAGGGGGTGGGTCCCCGGGGAGTGAATCAGTATTAAGGGGGTGGGGTCCCCGGGGAGTGAGTCAGTATTAAGGGGGTCGGTCCCCAGGGAGTGAGTCAGTATTAAGGGGGTGGGTTCCCCGGGGAGTGAGTCAGTATTAAGGGGGTGGGTTCCCCGGGGAGTGAGTCGGTATTAAGGGGGTCGGTCCCCGGGGAGTGAGTCAGTATTAACGGGGTGGGTTCCCCGGGGAGTGAGTCAGTATTAAGGGGGTGGGTTCCCCGGGGAGTGAGTCAGTATTAACGGGGTCGGTCTCCGGGGAGTGAGTCAGTATTAAGGGGGTGGGTTCCCCGGGGAGTGAGTCAGTATTAAGGGGGTGGGTTCCCCGGGGAGTGAGTCGGTATTAAGGGGGTCGGTCCCCGGGGAGTGAGTCGGTATTAAGGGGGTCGGTCCCCGGGGAGTGAGTCAGTATTAAGGGGGTGGTTCCCCGGGGAGTGAGTCAGGATTAAGGGGGTGGGTCCCCGGGGAGTGAGTCAGTATTAAGGGGGTGGTTCCCCGGGGAGTGAGTCAGGATTAAGGGGGTGGGTCCCCGGGGAGTGAGTCAGTATTAAGGGGGTGGTTCCCCGGGGAGTGAGTCAGTATTAAGGGGGTGGGTCCTCGGGGAGTGAGTCGGTATTAAGGGGGTGGGTCCCCGGGGAGTGAGTCAGTATTAAGGCGGGGTTCCCCGGGGAGTGTGTCAGTATCAAGGGGGTGGGTTCCCCGGGGAGTGAGTCTGTATTAAGGGGGTCGGTCCCCGGGGCTTGAGTCAGTATCAAGGGGGTGGGTTCCCCGGGGAGTGAGTCAGTATTAAGGGGGTGGGTTCCCCGGGGAGTGAGTCAGTATTAAGGGTGTTGGTCCCCGGGGAGTGAGTCAGTATTAAGGGGGTGGGTTCCCCGGGGAGTGAGTCAGTATTAAGGGGGTGGGTCCCCGGGGAGTGAGTCAGTATTAAGGGGGTGGGTCTCCGGGGAGTGAGTCAGTATTAAGGGGGTGGGTCTCCGGGGAGTGAGTCAGTATTAAGGGGGTGGGTCTCCGGGGAGTGAGTCAGTATTAAGGGGGTGGGTCCCCCGGGGAGTGAGTCATTATTAAGGGGGTGGGTTCCCCGGGGAGTGAGTCAGTATTAAGGGGGTGGGTCTCCGGGGAGTGAGTCAGTATTAAGGGGGTCGGTCTCCGGGGAGTGAGTCAGTATTAAGGGGGTGGGTCCCCCGGGGAGTGAGTCAGTATTAAGGGGGTCGGTCCCCGGGGAGTGAGTCAGTATTAAGGGGGTAGGTTCCCCGGGGAGTGAGTCAGTATTAAGGGGGTGGGTCTCCGGGGAGTGAGTCAGTATTAAGGGGGTGGGTCCCCCGGGGAGTGAGTCTGTATTAAGGGGGTGGGTCCCCGGGGAGTGAGTCAGTATTAAGGGGGTCGGTCCCCGGGGAGTGAGTCAGTATGAAGGGGGTCGGTCCCCGGGGAGTGAGTCAGTATTAAGGGGGTGGGTCTCCGGGGAGTGAGTCAGTATTAAGGGGGTGGGTCTCCGGGGAGTGAGTCAGTATTAAGGGGGTGGGTCTCCGGGGAGTGAGTCAGTATTAAGGGGGTGGTTCCCTGGGGAGTGAGTCAGTATTAAGGGGGTCGGTCCCCGGGGAGTGAGTCAGTATTAAGGGGGTGGATCCCCGGGGAGTGAGTCTGTATTAAGGGGGTGGGTCCCCGGGGAGTGAGTCAGTATTAAGGGGGTCGGTCCCCAGGGAGTGAGTCAGTATTAAGGGGGTGGGTTCCCCGGGGAGTGAGTCAGTATTAAGGGGGTCGGTCCCCAGGGAGTGAGTCAGTATTAAGGGGGTGGGTTCCCCGGGGAGTGAGTCAGTATTAAGGGGGTGGGTTCCCCGGGGAGTGAGTCGGTATTAAGGGGGTCGGTCCCCGGGGAGTGAGTCAGTATTAACGGGGTGGGTTCCCCGGGGAGTGAGTCAGTATTAAGGGGGTGGGTTCCCCGGGGAGTGAGTCAGTATTAACGGGGTCGGTCCCCGGGGAGTGAGTCAGTATTAAGGGGGTGGGTTCCCCGGGGAGTGAGTCAGTATTAAGGGGGTGGGTTCCCCGGGGAGTGAGTCAGTATTAAGGGGGTGGGTTCCCCGGGGAGTGAGTCAGTATTAAGGGGGTGGGTTCCCCGGGGAGTGAGTCGGTATTAAGGGGGTCGGTCCCCGGGGAGTGAGTCGGTATTAAGGGGGTCGGTCCCCGGGGAGTGAGTCAGTATTAAGGGGGTGGTTCCCCGGGGAGTGAGTCAGGATTAAGGGGGTGGGTCCCCGGGGAGTGAGTCAGTATTAAGGGGGTGGTTCCCCGGGGAGTGAGTCAGGATTAAGGGGGTGGGTCCCCGGGGAGTGAGTCAGTATTAAGGGGGTGGTTCCCCGGGGAGTGAGTCAGTATTAAGGGGGTGGGTCCTCGGGGAGTGAGTCGGTATTAAGGGGGTCGGTCCCCGGGGAGTGAGTCGGTATTAAGGGGGTCGGTCCCCGGGGAGTGAGTCAGTATCAAGGGGGTGGGTTCCCCGGGGCTTGAGTCAGTATCAAGGGGGTGGGTTCCCCGGGGAGTGAGTCAGTATTAAGGGGGTCGGTCCCCGGGGCTTGAGTCAGTATCAAGGGGGTGGGTTCCCCTGGGAGTGAGTCAGTATTAAGGGTGTTGGTCCCCGGGGAGTGAGTCAGTATTAAGGGGGTGGGTTCCCCGGGGAGTGAGTCAGTATTAAGGGGGTGGGTTCCCCGGGGAGTGAGTCGGTATTAAGGGGGTCGGTCCCCAGGGAGTGAATCAGTATTAAGGGGGTGGGTTCCCCGGGGAGTGAGTCTGTATTAAGGGGGTCGGTCCCCAGGGAGTGAGTCAGTATTAAGGGGGTGGGTTCCCCGGGGAGTGAGTCAGTATTAAGGGGGTGGGTTCCCCGGGGAGTGAGTCGGTATTAAGGGGGTCGGTCCCCGGGGAGTGAGTCAGTATTAACGGGGTGGGTTCCCCGGGGAGTGAGTCAGTATTAAGGGGGTGGGTTCCCCGGGGAGTGAGTCAGTATTAACGGGGTCGGTCCCCGGGGAGTGAGTCAGTATTAAGGGGGTGGGTTCCCCGGGGAGTGAGTCAGTATTAAGGGGGTGGGTTCCCCGGGGAGTGAGTCAGTATTAAGGGGGTGGGTTCCCCGGGGAGTGAGTCAGTATTAAGGGGGTGGGTTCCCCGGGGAGTGAGTCGGTATTAAGGGGGTCGGTCCCCGGGGAGTGAGTCGGTATTAAGGGGGTCGGTCCCCGGGGAGTGAGTCAGTATTAAGGGGGTGGTTCCCCGGGGAGTGAGTCAGGATTAAGGGGGTGGGTCCCCGGGGAGTGAGTCAGTATTAAGGGGGTGGTTCCCCGGGGAGTGAGTCAGGATTAAGGGGGTGGGTCCCCGGGGAGTGAGTCAGTATTAAGGGGGTGGTTCCCCGGGGAGTGAGTCAGTATTAAGGGGGTGGGTCCTCGGGGAGTGAGTCGGTATTAAGGGGGTCGGTCCCCGGGGAGTGAGTCGGTATTAAGGGGGTCGGTCCCCGGGGAGTGAGTCAGTATCAAGGGGGTGGGTTCCCCGGGGAGTGAGTCTGTATTAAGGGGGTCGGTCCCCGGGGCTTGAGTCAGTATCAAGGGGGTGGGTTCCCCGGGGAGTGAGTCAGTATTAAGGGGGTCGGTCCCCGGGGCTTGAGTCAGTATCAAGGGGGTGGGTTCCCCTGGGAGTGAGTCAGTATTAAGGGTGTTGGTCCCCGGGGAGTGAGTCAGTATTAAGGGGGTGGGTTCCCCGGGGAGTGAGTCAGTATTAAGGGGGTGGGTTCCCCGGGGAGTGAGTCAGTATTAAGGGGGTGGTCCCCGGGGAGTGAGTCAGTATTAAGGGGGTCGGTCCCCGGGGAGTGAGTCAGTATTAAGGGGGTGGTTCCCCGGGGAGTGAGTCAGTATTAAGGGGGTGGTTCCCCGGGGAGTGAGTCAGTATTAAGGGGGTGGGTCTCCGGGGAGTGAGTCAGTATTAAGGCAGGGTTCCCCGGGGAGTGTGTCAGTATCAAGGGGGTGGGTTCCCCGGGGAGTGAGTCTGTATTAAGGGGGTGGGTTCCCTGGGGAGTGAGTCAGTATTAAGGGGGTGGTTCCCCGGGGAGTGAGTCAGTATTAAGGGGGTCGGTCCCCGGGGAGTGAGTCAGTATTAAGGGGGTGGGTTCCCTGGGGAGTGAGTCAGTATTAAGGGGGTGGGTTCCCTGGGGAGTGAGTCAGTATTAAGGGGGTGGTTCCCCGGGGAGTGAGTCAGTATTAAGGGGGGGGTCCCCGGGGAGTGAGTCAGTATTAAGGGGGTGGGTCTCCGGGGAGTGAGTCAGTATTAAGGGGGTGGGTTCCCCGGGGAGTGTGTCAGTATCAAGGGGGTGGGTTCCCCGGGGAGTGAGTCTGTATTAAGGGGGTCGGTCCCCGGGGCTTGAGTCAGTATCAAGGGGGTGGTTCCCCGGGGAGTGAGTCAGTATTAAGGGGGTGGGTCCCCGTGGAGTGAGTCAGTATTAAGGGGGTGGGTCCCCGGGGAGTGAGTCAGTATTAAGGGGGTGGGTCTCCGGGGAGTGAGTCAGTATTAAGGGGGTGGGTCTCCGGGGAGTGAGTCAGTATTAAGGGGGTCGGTCCCCGGGGAGTGAGTCAGTATTAAGGGGGTGGGGTCCCCGGGGAGTGAGTCAGTATTAAGGGGGTCGGTCCCCAGGGAGTGAGTCAGTATTAAGGGGGTGGGTTCCCCGGGGAGTGAGTCGGTATTAAGGGGGTGGGTTCCCCGGGGAGTGAGTCGGTATTAAGGGGGTCGGTCCCCGGGGAGTGAGTCGGTATTAAGGGGGTGGGTTCCCGGGGAGTGAGTCAGTATTAAGGGGGTGGGTTCCCGGGGAGTGAGTCAGTATTAAGGGGGTGGGTTCCCCGGGGAGTGAGTCAGTATTAAGGGTGTTGGTCCCCGGGGAGTGAGTCAGTATTAAGGGGGTCGGTCCCCGGGGCTTGAGTCAGTATTAAGGGGGTGGGTTCCCGGGGAGTGAGTCAGTATTAAGGGGGTGGGTTCCCCGGGGAGTGAGTCAGTATTAAGGGGGTGGGTCCCCGGGGAGTGAGTCAGTATTAAGGGGGTGGGTTACCCGGGGAGTGAGTCAGTATTAAGGGGGTCGGTCCCCGGGGAGTGAGTCGGTATTAAGGGGGTGGGTTCCCCGGGGAGTGAGTCAGTATTAAGGGGGTGGGTTCCCCGGGGAGTGAGTCAGTATTAAGTGGGGGGGGGTTCCCCGGGGAGTGAGTCTGTATTAAGGGGGTCGGTCTCCGGGGAGTGAGTCAGTATTAAGGGGGTGGTTCCCCGGGGAGTGAGTCGGTATTAAGGGGGTCGGTCCCCGGGGAGTGAGTCGGTATTAAGGGGGTGGTTCCCCGGGGAGTGAGTCGGTATTAAGGGGGTCGGTCCCCGGGGAGTGAGTCAGTATTAAGGGGGTGGGTTCCCCGGGGAGTGAGTCAGTATTAAGGGGGTGGGTTCCCCGGGGAGTGAGTCAGTATTAAGGGGGTCGGTCCCCGGGGAGTGAGTCAGTATTAAGGGGGTGGGTTCCCCGGGGAGTGAGTCAGTATTAAGGGGGTCGGTCCCCGGGGAGTGAGTCAGTATTAAGGGGGTGGTTCCCTGGGGAGTGAGTCAGTATTAAGGGGGTGGGTTCCCCGGGGAGTGAGTCAGTATTAAGGGGGTGGGTTCCCAGGGGAGTGAGTCAGTATTAAGGGGGTCGGTCCCCGGGGAGTGAGCCGGTATTAAGGGGGTGGGTTCCCAGGGGAGTGAGTCAGTATTAAGGGGGTCGGTCCCCGGGGAGTGAGTCAGTATTAAGGGGGTGTGTTCCCCGGGGAGTGAGTCAGTATTAAGGGGGTCGGTCCCCGGGGAGTGAGTCAGTATTAAGGGGGTGGTTCCCCGGGGAGTGAGTCGGTATTAAGGGGGTCGGTCCCCGGGGAGTGAGTCAGTATTAAGGGGGGGGTTCCCCGGGGAGTGAGTCGGTATTAAGGGGGACGGTCCCCGGGGAGTGAGTCAGTATTAAGGGGGTCGGTCCCCGGGGAGTGAGTCAGTATTAAGGGGGACGGTCCCCGGGGAGTGAGTCAGTATTAAGGGGGTCGGTCCCCGGGGAGTGAGTCTGTATTAAGGGGGTGGGTTCCCAGGGGAGTGAGTCAGTATTAAGGGGGTCGGTCCCCGGGGAGTGAGTCAGTATTAAGGGGGTGGGTTCCCCGGGGAGTGAGTCAGTATTAAGGGGGTCGGTCCCCGGGGAGTGAGTCAGTATTAAGGGGGTGGTTCCCCGGGGAGTGAGTCGGTATTAAGGGGGTCGGTCCCCAGGGAGTGAGTCAGTATTAAGGGGGGGGTTCCCCGGGGAGTGAGTCGGTATTAAGGGGGACGGTCCCCGGGGAGTGAGTCAGTATTAAGGGGGTCGGTCCCCGGGGAGTGAGTCAGTATTAAGGGGGACGGTCCCCGGGGAGTGAGTCAGTATTAAGGGGGTGGGTTCCCCGGGGAGTGAGTCAGTATTAAGGGGGTGGGTCCCCGGGGAGTGAGTCAGTATTAAGGGGGTGGTTCCCTGGGGAGTGAGTCAGTATTAAGGGAGTGGTTCCCCGGGGAGTGAGTCAGTATTAAGGGGGTGGGTTCCCCGGGGAGTGAGTCGGTATTAAGGGGGTCGGTCCCCGGGGAGTGAGTCAGTATTAAGGGGGTGGGTTCCCCGGGGAGTGTCGGTATTAAGGGGGTGGGTTCCCCGGGGAGTGAGTCGGTATTCAGGGGGTCGGTCCCCGGGGAGTGAGTCGGTATTAAGGGGGTGGGTTCCCTGGGGAGTGAGTCAGTATTAAGGGGGTGGGTTCCCCGGGGAGTGAGTCAGTATTAAGGGGGAGGGTTCCCCGGGGAGTGAGTCAGTATTAAGGGGGTGGGTTCCCCGGGGAGTGAGTCGGTATTCAGGGGGTCGGTCCCCGGGGAGTGAGTCGGTATTAAGGGGGTGGGTTCCCTGGGGAGTGAGTCAGTATTAAGGGGGTGGTTCCCCGGGGGTGAGTCAGTATTAAGGGGGTCGGTCCCCGGGGAGTGAGTCAGTATTAAGGGGGTCGGTCCCCGGGGAGTGAGTCAGTATTAAGGGGGTGGTTCCCCGGGGAGTGAGTCAGTATTAAGGGGGTCGGTCCCCGGGGAGTGAGTCAGTATTAAGGGGTTGGTTCCCCGGGGAGTGAGTCAGTATTAAGGGGGTGGTTCCCCGGGGAGTGAGTCGGTATTAAGGGGGTCGGTCCCCGGGGAGTGAGTCAGTATTAAGGGGGTGGGTTCCCGGGGAGTGAGTCAGTATTAAGGGGGTGGGTCTCCGGGGAGTGAGTCGGTATTAAGGGGGTCGGGCCCCGGGGAGTGAGTCAGTATTAAGGGGGTGGGTCTCCGGGGAGTGAGTCGGTATTAAGGGGGTCGGGCCCCGGGGAGTGAGTCAGTATTAAGGGGGTGGGTTCCCCGGGGAGTGAGTCGGTATTAAGGGGGTCGGTCCCCGGGGCTTGAGTCAGTATCAAGGGGGTGGGTTCCCCGGGGAGTGAGTCAGTATTAAGGGGGTGGGTTCCCCGGGGAGTGAGTCAGTATTAAGGGTGTTGGTCCCCGGGGAGTGAGTCAGTATTAAGGGGGTGGGTCCCCGGGGAGTGAGTCGGTATTAAGGGGGTGGGTCTCCGGGGAGTGAGTCAGTATTAAGGGGGTGGGTTCCCCGGGGAGTGAGTCAGTATTAAGGCGGGGTTCCCCGGGGTGTGTGTCAGTATCAAGGGGGTGGGTTCCCCGGGGAGTGAGTCTGTATTAAGGGGGTCGGTCCCCGGGGCTTGAGTCAGTATCAAGGGGGTGGGTTCCCCGGGGAGTGAGTCAGTATCAAGGGGGTGGGTTCCCCGGGGAGTGAGTCAGTATTAAGGGGGTCGGTCCCCGGGGAGTGAGTCAGTATTAAGGGGGTGGGTTCCCGGGGAGTGAGTCAGTATTAAGGGGGTGGGTTCCCCGGGGAGTGAGTCTGTATTAAGGGGATGGGTTCCCCGGGGAGTGAGTCAGTATTAAGGGGGTGGGTTCCCCGGGGAGTGAGTCAGTATTAAGGCGGGGTTCCCCGGGGAGTGTGTCAGTATCAAGGGGGTGGGTTCCCCGGGGAGTGAGTCTGTATTAAGGGGGTCGGTCCCCGGGGCTTGAGTCAGTATCAAGGGGGTGGGTTCCCCGGGGAGTGAGTCAGTATTAAGGGGGTGGGTCCCGGGGAGTGAGTCAGTATTAAGGGGGTGGGTCTCCGGGGAGTGAGTCAGTATTAAGGCGGGGTTCCCCGGGGAGTGTGTCAGTATCAAGGGGGTGGGTTCCCCGGGGAGTGAGTCTGTATTAAGGGGGTCGGTCCCCGGGGCTTGAGTCAGTATCAAGGGGGTGGGTTCCCCGGGGAGTGAGTCAGTATTAAGGGGGTGGGTTCCCCGGGGAGTGAGTCAGTATTAAGGGGGTCGGTCCCCGGGGAGTGAGTCAGTATTAAGGGGGTGGGTTCCCGGGGAGTGAGTCAGTATTAAGGGGGTGGGTTCCCCGGGGAGTGAGTCTGTATTAAGGGGGTGGGTTCCCCGGGGAGTGAGTCAGTATTAAGGGGGTGGGTTCCCCGGGGAGTGAGTCAGTATTAAGGGGGGGTTCCCCGGGGAGTGTGTCAGTATCAAGGGGGTGGGTTCCCCGGGGAGTGAGTCTGTATTAAGGGGGTCGGTCCCCGGGGCTTGAGTCAGTATCAAGGGGGTGGGTTCCCCGGGGAGTGAGTCAGTATTAAGGGGGTGGGTCCCGGGGAGTGAGTCAGTATTAAGGGGGTGGGTCTCCGGGGAGTGAGTCAGTATTAAGGCGGGGTTCCCCGGGGAGTGTGTCAGTATCAAGGGGGTGGGTTCCCCGGGGAGTGAGTCTGTATTAAGGGGGTCGGTCCCCGGGGCTTGAGTCAGTATCAAGGGGGTGGGTTCCCCGGGGAGTGAGTCAGTATTAAGGGGGTGGGTTCCCCGGGGAGTGAGTCAGTATTAAGGGTGTTGGTCCCCGGGGAGTGAGTCAGTATTAAGGGGGTGGGTCTCCGGGGAGTGAGTCAGTATTAAAGGGGTGGGTTCCCCGGGGAGTGAGTCAGTATTAAGGGGGTGGGTTCCCCGGGGAGTGAGTCAGTATTAAGGGGGTGGGTCTCCGGGGAGTGAGTCAGTATTAAGGGGGTGGGTCTCCGGGGAGTGAGTCAGTATTAAGGGGGTGGGTCTCCGGGGAGTGAGTCAGTATTAAGGGGGTGGGTCTCCGGGGAGTGAGTCAGTATTAAGGGGGTGGGTCTCCGGGGAGTGAGTCAGTATTAAGGGGGTGGGTCTCCGGGGAGTGAGTCAGTATTAAGGGGGTGGGTCCCCGGGGAGTGAGTCAGTATTAAGGGGGTGGGTCTCCGGGGAGTGAGTCAGTATTAAGGGGGTGGGTCTCCGGGGAGTGAGTCAGTATTAAGGGGGTGGGTTCCCCGGGGAGTGAGTCTGTATTAAGGGGGTCGGTCCCCGGGGCTTGAGTCAGTATCAAGGGGGTGGGTTCCCCGGGGAGTGAGTCAGTATTAAGGGGGTGGGTCCCGGGGAGTGAGTCAGTATTAAGGGGGTGGGTCTCCGGGGAGTGAGTCAGTATTAAGGCGGGGTTCCCCGGGGAGTGTGTCAGTATCAAGGGGGTGGGTTCCCCGGGGAGTGAGTCTGTATTAAGGGGGTCGGTCCCCGGGGCTTGAGTCAGTATCAAGGGGGTGGGTTCCCCGGGGAGTGAGTCAGTATTAAGGGGGTCGGTCCCCGGGGAGTGAGTCAGTATTAAGGGGGTGGGTCCCCGGGGAGTGAGTCAGTATTAAGGGGGTGGGTTCCCCGGGGAGTGAGTCAGTATTAAGGGGGTCGGTCCCCGGGGAGTGAGTCAGTATTAAGGGGGTGGGTTCCCGGGGAGTGAGTCAGTATTAAGGGGGTGGGTTCCCCGGGGAGTGAGTCTGTATTAAGGGGGTGGGTTCCCCGGGGAGTGAGTCAGTATTAAGGGGGTGGGTTCCCCGGGGAGTGAGTCAGTATTAAGGGGGGGTTCCCCGGGGAGTGAGTCAGTATTAAGGGGGTGGGTCTCCGGGGAGTGAGTCAGTATTAAGGCGGGGTTCCCCGGGGAGTGTGTCAGTATCAAGGGGGTGGGTTCCCCGGGGAGTGAGTCTGTATTAAGGGGGTCGGTCCCCGGGGCTTGAGTCAGTATCAAGGGGGTGGGTTCCCCGGGGAGTGAGTCAGTATTAAGGGGGTGGGTTCCCCGGGGAGTGAGTCAGTATTAAGGGTGTTGGTCCCCGGGGAGTGAGTCAGTATTAAGGGGGTGGGTCCCCGGGGAGTGAGTCAGTATTAAGGGGGTGGGTCTCCGGGGAGTGAGTCAGTATTAAAGGGGTGGGTTCCCCGGGGAGTGAGTCAGTATTAAGGGGGTGGGTTCCCCGGGGAGTGAGTCAGTATTAAGGGGGTGGGTCTCCGGGGAGTGAGTCAGTATTAAGGGGGTGGGTCTCCGGGGAGTGAGTCAGTATTAAAGGGGTGGGTTCCCCGGGGAGTGAGTCAGTATTAAGGGGGTGGGTCTCCGGGGAGTGAGTCAGTATTAAGGGGGTGGGTCTCCGGGGAGTGAGTCAGTATTAAGGGGGTGGGTTCCCCGGGGAGTGAGTCAGTATTAAGGGGGTGGGTCCCCGGGGAGTGAGTCAGTATTAAGGGGGTGGGTCTCCGGGGAGTGAGTCAGTATTAAGGGGGTGGGTCTCCGGGGAGTGAGTCAGTATTAAGGGGGTGGGTCTCCGGGGAGTGAGTCAGTATTAAGGGGGTGGGTCTCCGGGGAGTGAGTCAGTATTAAGGGGGTGGGTCTCCGGGGAGTGAGTCAGTATTAAGGGGGTGGGTCCCCCGGGGAGTGAGTCTGTATTAAGGGGGTGGGTCCCCGGGGAGTGAGTCAGTATTAAGGGGGTCGGTCCCCGGGGAGTGAGTCAGTATGAAGGGGGTCGGTCCCCGGGGAGTGAGTCAGTATTAAGGGGGTGGGTCTCCGGGGAGTGAGTCAGTATTAAGGGGGTGGGTCTCCGGGGAGTGAGTCAGTATTAAGGGGGTGGGTCTCCGGGGAGTGAGTCAGTATTAAGGGGGTCGGTCCCCGGGGAGTGAGTCAGTATTAAGGGGGTGGATCCCCGGGGAGTGAGTCTGTATTAAGGGGGTGGGTCCCCGGGGAGTGAATCAGTATTAAGGGGGTGGGGTCCCCGGGGAGTGAGTCAGTATTAAGGGGGTCGGTCCCCAGGGAGTGAGTCAGTATTAAGGGGGTGGGTTCCCCGGGGAGTGAGTCAGTATTAAGGGGGTGGGTTCCCCGGGGAGTGAGTCAGTATTAAGGGGGTCGGTCCCCGGGGAGTGAGTCAGTATTAACGGGGTGGGTTCCCCGGGGAGTGAGTCAGTATTAAGGGGGTGGGTTCCCCGGGGAGTGAGTCAGTATTAACGGGGTCGGTCTCCGGGGAGTGAGTCAGTATTAAGGGGGTGGGTTCCCCGGGGAGTGAGTCAGTATTAAGGGGGTGGGTTCCCCGGGGAGTGAGTCGGTATTAAGGGGGTCGGTCCCCGGGGAGTGAGTCGGTATTAAGGGGGTCGGTCCCCGGGGAGTGAGTCAGTATTAAGGGGGTGGTTCCCCGGGGAGTGAGTCAGGATTAAGGGGGTGGGTCCCCGGGGAGTGAGTCAGTATTAAGGGGGTGGTTCCCCGGGGAGTGAGTCAGGATTAAGGGGGTGGGTCCCCGGGGAGTGAGTCAGTATTAAGGGGGTGGTTCCCCGGGGAGTGAGTCAGTATTAAGGGGGTGGGTCCTCGGGGAGTGAGTCGGTATTAAGGGGGTGGGTCCCCGGGGAGTGAGTCAGTATTAAGGCGGGGTTCCCCGGGGAGTGTGTCAGTATCAAGGGGGTGGGTTCCCCGGGGAGTGAGTCTGTATTAAGGGGGTCGGTCCCCGGGGCTTGAGTCAGTATCAAGGGGGTGGGTTCCCCGGGGAGTGAGTCAGTATTAAGGGGGTGGGTTCCCCGGGGAGTGAGTCAGTATTAAGGGTGTTGGTCCCCGGGGAGTGAGTCAGTATTAAGGGGGTGGGTTCCCCGGGGAGTGAGTCAGTATTAAGGGGGTGGGTCCCCGGGGAGTGAGTCAGTATTAAGGGGGTGGGTCTCCGGGGAGTGAGTCAGTATTAAGGGGGTGGGTCTCCGGGGAGTGAGTCAGTATTAAGGGGGTGGGTCTCCGGGGAGTGAGTCAGTATTAAGGGGGTGGGTCCCCCGGGGAGTGAGTCATTATTAAGGGGGTGGGTTCCCCGGGGAGTGAGTCAGTATTAAGGGGGTGGGTCTCCGGGGAGTGAGTCAGTATTAAGGGGGTCGGTCTCCGGGGAGTGAGTCAGTATTAAGGGGGTGGATCCCCCGGGGAGTGAGTCTGTATTAAGGGGGTGGGTCCCCGGGGAGTGAGTCAGTATTAAGGGGGTCGGTCCCCGGGGAGTGAGTCAGTATTAAGGGGGTAGGTTCCCCGGGGAGTGAGTCAGTATTAAGGGGGTGGGTCTCCGGGGAGTGAGTCAGTATTAAGGGGGTGGGTCCCCCGGGGAGTGAGTCTGTATTAAGGGGGTGGGTCCCCGGGGAGTGAGTCAGTATTAAGGGGGTCGGTCCCCGGGGAGTGAGTCAGTATGAAGGGGGTCGGTCCCCGGGGAGTGAGTCAGTATTAAGGGGGTGGGTCTCCGGGGAGTGAGTCAGTATTAAGGGGGTGGGTCTCCGGGGAGTGAGTCAGTATTAAGGGGGTGGGTCTCCGGGGAGTGAGTCAGTATTAAGGGGGTGGTTCCCTGGGGAGTGAGTCAGTATTAAGGGGGTCGGTCCCCGGGGAGTGAGTCAGTATTAAGGGGGTGGATCCCCGGGGAGTGAGTCTGTATTAAGGGGGTGGGTCCCCGGGGAGTGAGTCAGTATTAAGGGGGTGGGGTCCCCGGGGAGTGAGTCAGTATTAAGGGGGGGGGTCCCCGGGGAGTGAGTCAGTATTAAGGGGGTCGGTCCCCGGGGAGTGAGTCAGTATTAAGGGGGTGGGTTCCCTGGGGAGTGAGTCAGTATTAAGGGGGGGGGTCCCCGGGGAGTGAGTCAGTATTAAGGGGGTCGGTCCCCGGGGAGTGAGTCGGTATTAAGGGGGTGGTTCCCCGGGGAGTGAGTCAGTATTAAGGGGGTGGTTCCCCGGGGAGTGAGTCGGTATTAAGGGGGTCGGTCCCCGGGGAGTGAGTCGGTATTAAGGGGGTCGGTCCCCGGGGAGTGAGTCGGTATTAAGGGGGTGGTTCCCCGGGGAGTGAGTCAGTATTAAGGGGGTCGGTCTCCGGGGAGTGAGTCAGTATTAAGGGGGTGGTTCCCCGGGGAGTGAGTCTGTATTAAGGGGGTCGGTCCCCGGGGAGTGAGTCAGTATTAAGGGGGTCGGTCTCCGGGGAGTGAGTCAGTATTAAGGGGGTGGTTCCCCGGGGAGTGAGTCTGTATTAAGGGGGTCGGTCCCCGGGGAGTGAGTCAGTATTAAGGGGGTGGGTCCCCGGGGAGTGAGTCAGTATTAAGGGGGTGGGTCCTCGGGGAGTGAGTCAGTATTAAGGGGGTGGGTCCCCGGGGAGTGAGTCAGTATTAAGGGGGTGGGTTCCCCGGGGAGTGAGTCAGTATTAAGGGGGTCGGTTCCCCGGGGAGTGAGTCGGTATTAAGGGGGTGGGTTCCCCGGGGAGTGAGTCAGTATTAAGGGGGTGGGTTCCCGGGGAGTGAGTCAGTATTAAGGGGGTGGGTCCCCGGGGAGTGAGTCAGTATTAAGGGGGTCGGTCCCCGGGGAGTGAGTCAGTATTAAGGGGGTGGTTCCCCGGGGAGTGAGTCAGTATTAAGGGGGGGGTCCCCGGGGAGTGAGTCAGTATTAAGGGGGTGGGTTCCCCGGGGTGTGAGTCAGTATTAAGGGGGTGGGTTCCCGGGGAGTGAGTCAGTATTAAGGGGGTGGGTCCCCGGGGAGTGAGTCAGTATTAAGGGGGTCGGTCCCCGGGGAGTGAGTCAGTATTAAGGGGGTAGGTTCCCCGGGGAGTGAGTCGGTATTCAGGGGGTCGGTCCCCGGGGAGTGAGTCAGTATTAAGGGGGTGGGTTTCCCGGGGAGTGAGTCGGTATTCAGGGGGTCGGTCCCCGGGGAGTGAGTCAGTATTAAGGGGGTGGGTTTCCCGGGGAGTGAGTCGGTATTCAGGGGGTCGGTCCCCGGGGAGTGAGTCGGTATTCAGGGGGTCGGTGCCCGGGGAGTGAGTCGGTATTCAGGGGGTCGGTCCCCGGGGAGTGAGTCGGTATTCAGGGGGTCGGTCCCCGGGGAGTGAGTCGGTATTCAGGGGGTCGGTCCCCGGGGAGTGAGTCAGTATTAAGGGGGTGGGTCCCCGGGGAGTGAGTCAGTATTAAGGGGGTCGGTCCCCGGGGAGTGAGTCAGTATTAAGGGGGTGGGTCTCCGGGGAGTGAGTCAGTATTAAGGGGGTGGGTTCCCCGGGGAGTGAGTCAGTATTAAGGGGGTGGGTTCCCCGGGGAGTGAGTCGGTATTCAGGGGGTCGGTCCCCGGGGAGTGAGTCGGTATTCAGGGGGTCGGTCCCCGGGGAGTGAGTCAGTATTAAGGGGGTCGGTCCCCGGGGAGTGAGTCAGTATTAAGGGGGTGGGTTCCCTGGGGAGTGAGTCAGTATTAAGGGGGTCGGTCCCCGGGGAGTGAGTCGGTATTCAGGGGGTCGGTCCCCGGGGAGTGAGTCAGTATTAAGGGGGTAGGTTCCCCGGGGAGTGAGTCGGTATTAAGGGGGTGGGTCCCCGGGGAGTGAGTCGGTATTAAGGGGGTCGGTCCCCGGGGAGTGAGTCAGTATTAAGGGGGTGGGTCCCCGGGGAGTGAGTCAGTATTAAGGGGGTAGGTTCCCCGGGGAGTGAGTCAGTATTAAGGGGGTGGGTCCCCGGGGAGTGAGTCAGTATTAAGGGGGTAGGTTCCCCGGGGAGTGAGTCGGTATTAAGGGGGTCGGTCCCCGGGGAGTGAGTCAGTATTAAGGGGGTGGGTCCCCGGGGAGTGAGTCAGTATTAAGGGGGTAGGTTCCCCGGGGAGTGAGTCGGTATTCAGGGGGTCGGTCCCCGGGGAGTGAGTCAGTATTAAGGGGGTGGGTTCCCCGGGGTGTGAGTCGGTATTAAGGGGGTCGGTCCCCGGGGAGTGAGTCAGTATTAAGGGGGTAGGTTCCCCGGGGAGTGAGTCAGTATTAAGGGGGTGGTTCCCCGGGGAGTGAGTCGGTATTAAGGGGGTCGGTCCCCGGGGAGTGAGTCAGTATTAAGGGGGTAGGTTCCCCGGGGAGTGAGTCAGTATTAAGGGGGTCGGTCCCCGGGGAGTGAGTCGGTATTAAGGGGGTGGTTCCCCGGGGAGTGAGTCGGTATTCAGGGGGTCGGTCCCCGGGGAGTGAGTCAGTATTAAGGGGGTGGGTTCCCCGGGGAGTGAGTCAGTATTAAGGGGGTGGGTTCCCCGGGGAGTGAGTCGGTATTCAGGGGGTTGGTCCCCGGGGAGTGAGTCAGTATTAAGGGGGTGGGTTCCCCGGGGTGTGAGTCGGTATTAAGGGGGTCGGTCCCCGGGGAGTGAGTCAGTATTAAGGGGGTCGGTCCCCGGGGAGTGAGTCAGTATTAAGGGGGTGGGTTCCCCGGGGAGTGAGTCGGTGTTCAGGGGGTCGGTCCCCGGGGAGTGAGTCGGTATTCAGGGGGTCGGTCCCCGGGGAGCAGGTCTTTATTTACAGGCGATACCGGGATTCCGGATTGCCCCTGATCCACAGCCGTAGTCAGACACAGAGGTTACTCACCTATTTTTCATTAGTCTGATCTCCCGTTTCAAGGTTGCATCTTCTGTCTTGGTCGATTGTGGTTGTAGGGTGACCGGCGATGTCATCATCACAGTCTGCGGCAGTGAGTTGGTGGTGGGAGTGGTTCGAATCTGGTAGGTCTGCATTTCACCTGAAGCAGCTGGTCAGCACAAAAACACAAAGCGAGGACAAATGTATTAACCAGAGTCTGCTGCTGCCTGTTTACAACACGGGTACAACCTCCATCACCTCAGGACATCCCAAATCACTTCACAGTCAACTCAGGACATTTTTCCAGGTGTTGTAGGAAACGTGGCAGTCAATTTGCGCACAGCAAGATCCCACAAACAGCAATGTGATAAAAGAGCAGATCAATAGTTTTCGGGATGTTGGCGCCTGCTCTTCTTTGAAATTGTGGCCATGGGATTGTTTTTGTCCACCTTCGAGGGAGACTTCAATTAACAGTCTCATTCAAAGATGGCACCTCCGATAGCGCGGCACTCCCTCGGCACTGACCCTTCGACAGTGCGATGCTCCCTCAGTACTGACCCTCCGATAGCGCGGCACTCCCTCGGCACTGACCCTTCGACAGTGCGATGCTCCCTCGGCACTGACCCTCCGAAAGTGCGACGCTCCCTCGGCACTGACCCTCCGACAGTGCGACGCTCCCTCGGCACTGACCCTCCGACAGCGCGGCACTCCCTCGGCACTGACCCTCCGACAGTGCGACGCTCCCTCGGCACTGACCCTCCGACAGTGCGACGCTCCCTCGGCACTGACCAGACAGTGCGACACTCCCTCGGCACTGACCAGACAGTGCGACGCTCCCTCGGCACTGACCAGACAGTGCGACGCTCCCTCGGCACTGACCAGACAGTGCGACGCTCCCTCGGCACTGACCAGACAGTGCGACGCTCCCTCCGCACTGACCAGACAGTGCGACGCTCCCTCCGCACTGACCAGACAGAGCGACGCTCCCTCGGCACTGACCAGACAGTGCGACGCTCCCTCGGCACTGACCAGACAGTGCGACGCTCCCTCGGCACTGACCAGACAGTGCGACGCTCCCTCGGCACTGACCAGACAGTGCGACGCTCCCTCAGCACTGACCAGACAGTGCGACGCTCCCTCCGCACTGACCAGACAGTGCGACACTCCCTCCGCACTGACCAGACAGTGCGACACTCCCTCCGCACTGACCAGACAGTGCGACACTCCCTCCGCACTGACCAGACAGTGCGACACTCCCTCCGCACTGACCAGACAGTGCGACACTCCCTCCGCACTGACCAGACAGTGCGACACTCCCTCCGCACTGACCAGACAGTGCGACACTCCCTCCGCACTGACCCTCCGACAGTGTGCTCCCTCAGTACCAACCCTCCGAGAGTGCGCCACTCCCTCAGCACTGACCCTCCAACAGCGCGGCGCTCCCTCAGCGCTGGGCTCCCTCAGTACCGACCCTCCGACAGCGCGGCGCTCCCTCAGCACTGACTCTCCGACAGTGCAGCGCTCCCTCAGTACTGACCCTCCGACAGTGCGGCGCTCCCTCAGTACTGACCCTCCGACAGTGCGGCGCTCCCTCAGTACTGACCCTCCAACAGCGCGGCGCTCCCTCAGCACTGGGCTCCCTCAGTACTAACCCTCCGACAGTGCGGCGCTCCCTCAGCACTGACCCTCCGACAGTGCGGCGCTCCCTCAGTACTGACCCTCCGACAGTGTGGTGCTCTCTCAGTCCTGACCCTCCGACAGTGCGGCGCTCCCTCAGTACTGACCCTCCGACAGTGTGCTCCCTCAGTACCAACCCTCCGAGAGTGCGCCACTCCCTCAGCACTGACCCTCCAACAGCGCGGCGCTCCCTCAGCGCTGGGCTCCCTCAGTACCGACCCTCCGACAGCGCGGCGCTCCCTCAGCACTGACTCTCCGACAGTGCAGCGCTCCCTCAGTACTGACCCTCCGACAGTGCGGCGCTCCCTCAGTACTGACCCTCCAACAGCGCGGCGCTCCCTCAGCACTGGGCTCCCTCAGTACTAACCCTCCGACAGCGCGGCGCTCCCTCAGTACTGACCCTCCGACAGTGCGGTGTTCCGTCAGTACTGAAATTTAATCCTGAGAAGTGTGAGGTTATGCATTTTGGGAGGACTAACAAGGCAAGGGAATATACAATGGATAGTAGGACCCTAGGAAGTACAGAGGGTCAGAGGGACCTTGGTGTACTTGTCCATAGATCACTGAAGGCAGCAGCACAGGTAGATAAGGTGGTTAGGAAGGCATATGGGATACTTGCCTTTATTAACCGAGGCATAGAATATAAGAGCAGGGATGTTATGACGGAGCTGTATAAAACACTAGTTAGGCCACAGCTGGAGTACTGTGTACAGTTCTGGTCACCACACTATAGAAAGGATGAGATTGCACTGGAGAGGGTGCAGAGGAGATTCACCAGGATGTTGCCTGGGCTGGAGCATTTCAGCTATGAAGAGAGACTGGGATAGGTGAGGGTTGTTTTCCTTCGAGCAGAGAAGGCTGAGGAGGGACCTGATTGAGGTTTACAAAATTATGAGGGGCATTGATTGGTTAGATAGGAATAAACTTTTTCCCTGAGCGGAGGGGTCAATAACCAGGGGGCATAGCTTTAAGTTAAGTGACAGGAGGTTTAGAGGGGATTTGAGGAAAGATCTTTTCACCCAGAGGGTGGTTGGAATCTGGAACACACTGCCTGAAGGGGGTGGTAGCGGCAGGAACCCTCACAACATTTAAGAAGTATTTAGATGAGTACTTGGAACATCATAGCATACAAGGCTACGGGCCAATTGCTGGAAAATGGGATGAGAATAGATAGGTGCTTGATGGCCGCCACTGACACGATGGGCCGAAGGGCCTGTTTCTGTGCTGTATAACTCGATGACACTGACCCTCCAACAGTGCGGCACGCCCTCGGTACCGACCGTCCGACAGTGCGGAGCTCCCGCAGTACTGCACAGGAAGCGTCAGCCTGGGTTACAGGCTCAGGTTTCTGGATTTGCTGCAGGTACAACATCAGCCCCCCCACGCTCTCTCTTTCATACTCACTCGCCACACGTGTGCGGAGCAAGCATGACTTTCCTTACTCACTCTGCACGACCACCTGGTTGCTCGGGACGAGTATCTGCTGCCCGTCTGCGGTCTGTGCGTACTGTAGGATGGTGGTTCCCTGCTGACCGCCCGCGGTGTTGGTCATGGTGAGCGTTTGGAGTCCCTGGACCCCCTCAGAGCCTGGACTCGCAAGCTGTATTGTCCCACCGGGCGCTATGGCAACTGCGTGAGTGGAATGGTGAACAGCGGGTTAGGAATTTGGCATGGCCACTATCATTAAAACAATATCAGCTGCATGTGGTACCAGGCCACCTAGATGCTCCAGAGAAAAGGTTACAACAAAGGACAAACGGTCTGCCTCCTGTGCTGCAGATCGACTGCAGTCACGAGGAGAGGGGGAGCTGCACAGACTGTGGCAGCTCCCTCAACCCCCTTGTGACTCAACTCAGGCTTGGCTTCTGCGCACGGCCAGAAATCCAACACTCAGACCCAGGATGATCGACCAATCATTTCAGTAACGTCACCCCTGGCAGAATGGGAGATACTTCAATATCCTGCCAGGGCCGGGTCAGTCGGTGTGATGCTCCGCCTGGGCCGAGGTGCCCAGTTAATGCTCTGCCTCCCCAACATAGCCCTGTATCAATCCCCAAACTAATCCCACTGCCCCGCTCTCTCCCCACAGCCCTGTATCAATCCCCAAACTAATCCCACTGTCACGCTCTCTCCCCATAGCCCTGTATCAATCCCCAAACTAATCCCACTGCCCCGCTCTCTCCCCATAGCCCAGTATCAATCCCCAAACTAATCCCACTGTCACGCTCTCTCCCCATAGCCCTGTATCAATCCCCAAACTAATCCCACTGCCCCGCTCTCTCCCCATAGCCCAGTATCAATCCCCAAACTAATCCCACTGCCCCGCTCTCTCCCCACAGCCCTGTATCAATCCCCAAACTAATCCCACTGCCCCGCTCTCTCCCCATCGCCCTGTATCAATCCCCAAACTAATCCCACTGCCCCGCTCTCTCCCCATCGCCCTGTATCAATCCCCACACTAATCCCACTGCCCCACTCTCTCCCCATAGCCCTGTATCAATCCCCAAACTAATCCCACTGCCCCACTCTCTCCCCATGGCCCTGTATCAATCCCCAAACTAATCCCACTGCCCCACTCTCTCCCCACAGCCCTGTATCAATCCCCAAACTAATCCCACTGCCCCGCTCTCTCCCCATAGCCCAGTATCAATCCCCACACTAATCCCACTGCCCCCCTCTCTCCCCATAGCCCTGTATCAATCCCCAAACTAATCCCACTGCCCCACTCTCTCCCCATGGCCCTGTATCAATCCCCAAACTAATCCCACTGCCCCACTCTCTCCCCACAGCCCTGTATCAATCCCCAAACTAATCCCACTGCCCCACTCTCTCCCCATAGCCCTGTATCAATCCCCAAACTAATCCCACTGCCCCACTCTCTCCCCATGGCCCTGTATCAATCCCCAAACTAATCCCACTGCCACACTCTCTCCCCATCGCCCTGTATCAATCCCCAAACTAATTCCACTGCCCCACTCTCCCCATAGCCCTGTATCAATCCCCAAACTAATCCCACTGCCCCGCTCTCTCCCCATAGCCCTGTATCAATCCCCAAACTAATCCCACTGCCCCACTCTCTCCCCATAGCCCCGCATCAATCCCCAAACTAATCCCACTGCCCCTGCTCTCTCCCCATAGCCCTGTATCAATCCCCAAACTAATCTCACTGCCCCTGCTCTCTCCCCATAGCCCTGTATCAATCCCCAAACTAATCTCACTGCCCCCGCTCTCTCCCCATAGCCCTGTATTTGCCTGTGCTTGAAATACTTTCCCGATTTTCCCTTCAGAGATGCAGGTCTCTGCGTCAGCCATTCAACCATTTCATGTAATCGGTTCTCCCCCAACCTCTTCCCCCTTATCATACTGAGCACCCGACACCACCCCCCAAACACAACTTCCTGTTGCTCAGCAATCGAAATTCATCACACCTCGTCTTCTACTCTTAAACTTGTGCTCTCACCCAGGACGTATAAAAAACTGTCCCATTCCTTCCCTCAGACAGACCTTGAAAATGCCAATCTTGGCATCACCTAACTAGGGTTTGCTGAGATGGCAGCACGGGATGCCCCACTTACTGTACTGTCCAGTGCTGGTTTGGTAGATGGGCGTCGGCATGGTCATTGTGGTGAGAGGCATGGTGCCAACGTCTTCATCGCCTTTCCCCTCGGTCTTTGTGGCCGCAGAGTCTCCTGACGATAGCTCATTGAGGATTTTCCTTCCAATTCAAACACAGAACGAGACGGCGTTAGAGACAGTACTCCAGAATCCAAACAAAAGACTTGCATCTTTATCGCGTCTATCACCACGTCCCAAAGCGCTTCACAACCTACGGAGTACTTTAGAAGTGTATTCACTGTTGCAATCGAGGAAACGTGGCAGTCAGTCTGTGCACAGGAAGCTCCCAAATACAGCAATGTAGTAATGACCTGATAAATTGTTCTTGAAAATGGTACAGCCGACAGTACTGACCCTCCGTCAGCGCGGCGCTCCCTCGGGACTGACCCTCTGACAGCGCGGCGCTCCCTCAGTACTGACCCTCCGACAGCGCGGCGCTCCCTCAGCACTGACCCTCCGACAGTGCGGCGCTCCCTCAGTACTGACCCTCCGACAGTGCGACGCTCCCTCGGTACTGACCCTCCGACAGTGCGGCGCTCCCTCGGCACTGACCCTCCGACAGTGCGGCGCTCCCTCGGCACTGACCCTCCGACAGTGCGGCGCTCCCTCGGCACTGACCCTCCGACAGTGCGGCGCTCCCTCGGCACTGACCCTCCGACAGCGCGGCGCTCCCTCAGTACTGACCCTCCGACAGCGCGGCACTCCCTCAGTACTGACCCTCCGACAGCGCGGCACTCCCTCAGTACTGACCCTCCGACAGCGCGGCACTCCCTCAGTACTGACCCTCCGACAGCGCGGCACTCCCTCAGTACTGACCCTCCGACAGCGCGGCACTCCCTCAGTACTGACCCTCCGACAGCGCGGCACTCCCTCAGTACTGACCCTCCGACAGCGCGGCACTCCCTCAGTACTGACCCTCCGACAGCGCGGCACTCCCTCAGTACTGACCCTCCGACAGCGCGGCACTCCCTCAGTACTGACCCTCCGACAGCGCGGCGCTCCCTCAGTACTGACCCTCCGACAGCGCGGCGCTCCCTCAGTACTGACCCTCCGACAGCGCGGCGCTCCCTCAGTACTGACCCTCCGACAGCGCGGCGCTCCCTCAGTACTGACCCTCCGACAGCGCGGCGCTCCCTCAGTACTGACCCTCCGACAGCGCGGCGCTCCCTCAGTACTGACCCTCCGACAGCGCGGCACTCCCTCAGTACTGACCCTCCGACAGCGCGGCACTCCCTCAGTACTGACCCTCCGACAGTGCGGCGCTCCCTCGGGACTGACCCTCCGACAGTGCGGCACTCCCTCGGGACTGACCCTCCGACAGTGCGGCGCTCCCTCAGTACTGACCCTCCGACAGTGCGGCGCTCCCTCGGCACTGACCCTCCGACAGTGTGGCGCTCCCTCAGTACTGACCCTCCGACAGTGCGGCACTCCCTCGGCACTGACCCTCCGACAGTGCGGCACTCCTACAGTACTGACCCTCCGACAGTGCGGCACTCCCTCAGTACTGACCCTCCGACAGTGCGGCACTCCCTCAGTACTGACCCTCCGACAGTGCGGCACTCCCTCAGTACTGACCCTCCGACAGTGCGGCACTCCCTCAGTACTGACCCTCCGACAGCGCGGCACTCCCTCAGTACTGACCCTCCGACAGTGCGGCACTCCCTCAGTACTGACCCTCCGACAGTGCGGCGCTCCCTCGGCACTGACCCTCCGACAGTGCGGCACTCCCTCGGCACTGACCCTCCGACAGTGCGGCGCTCCCTCGGCACTGACCCTCTGACAGCGCGGCACTCCCTCAGTACTGACCCTCCGACAGCGCGGCACTCCCTCGGCACTGACCCTCCGACAGTACGGCGCTCCCTCGGGACTGACCCTCTGACAGCGCGGCACTCCCTCAGTACTGACCCTCCGACAGTGCGGCACTCCCTCAGTACTGACCCTCCGACAGTGCGGCACTCCCTCAGCACTGACCCTCCGACAGTGTGGCACTCCCTCAGCACTGACCCTCCAACAGCGCGGCGCTCCCTCAGTAGTGACCCTCCGACAGTGCGGCACTCCCTCAGTACTGACCCTCCGACAGCACGGCCCTCCCTCGGCAATGACCCTCCGACATCACGGCGCTCCCTCTGAAATGACCCTCCGATTGTGCGGCGCTCCCTCAGCACTGCACTGCAGTGCAGTGTCAAGCTGGATTTTGTGCTCAGGTTACCGTGGTGGGACCTGAACCCACACCTTCTGATTCAGTGGCCACAGTGACACCAACTGTGCAAGAACCTGTCAGGTCTCACTCTGTCGCGAGAACCTGTTCAACACCTTCGTAGATGATCTGGAGCCAGGAGTCACGAGCACCATGGCTAAATTTACAGGTAATCAAAGTGGTAAGGCTGTTTCTCCCTGGGTCGAGAGCCTAGGACTAGGGGGCTGGGGTGGTCACAATCTCAGGATCAGGGGTTGGCCGTTTGGGTTGTTAATAAAAGCTCAACACTTTATCCTGCCACTTTACGAACAGGTCGATGCTGCTATGCTTGGAACCTGTTCGGCTGTCACTCCAGTTACCAAGGGGAATGGATCACGAAAGAATAACGAATGACCAGTTTGTGAGCAGGGCCCCCTGACCCTGGTAAATGGCGAGCAGGCGATTACGGACTGACTGACACTCTGCTAAAAACGGCGGCCGCTGGATGAGAGGCTGTAGCGCTGTCGGGCGGCGGCATCCTAACTGTTACCGCACCGAGTCTCGCACCAATGCACTCAGCTGTGGGCAGTACCTGTAAGATGGCCGCCTGGAAAGTATCTCTCTGGATTTCTGCGAGGATGACACACTGTCGGATGACTCCTGGGAATCATCGCTCTCCGATAACGCCGACACCTATCGAAAGGTAAAAAGAAGACGGGGAGAGTGTAAATGGCATTGCAGCAGAGCATGGATTCTCCAACAGCTGCACCATCTCCTCAGGTACCCGGTGGCCGGCCGGTTGTGACCAGACGTTTCGATGCCGCCAGTGTGCCGAGACCCTCCGTGCTCTGAGTTGCGGTGCCCGTCATGCTGCATCCCAGGGCTCCGTAAGCCTGCAGTAGGAAAACCCTTCTATTTTCGGTTCTGTAGCGTGGCCAGGCCGCTGCACTTTCCACAACTGAATCCGCAGCTCCTCTAACTCTGGCCCACTCTGCAGCGGAAAACTCCACGCTGCCTCTGTCAATCCGTCACCCCAGCTTTCACTCAACTGCGCCGCGGGTCACTGATTTCACAACCCTTCTCTACCCATCCCTGATAAAAATCATGTATTTCACCTGCTACACTGCCTGTGTAGCAGCACAACTCACAACAGTCCAACCCAATAACCCTGGCAATGTAACCTCTTACTCTTCTAACCTCCAGCGGATACAAGCCTAGCCTGTCCAACCTTTCCTCGTAGGACAGCCCGCCCATTCCAGGTATTAGTCTAGTAAACCTTCTCTGTACTGCCTCCAACACATTTACATCCTTCCTTAAATAAGACCAGTGGTGTACACAGTACTCCAGATGTGGTCTCACCAATGCCCTGTATAGCTGAAGCATAACCTCCCTGCTCTTGTATTCAATTCCCCTCGCGATGAACAACAACATAATGCAGGGGGTATGATCAAGAAGTTTGCAGACGACACAAAGATTGGCCGTGTGGTAGATAGCGAGGAAGATGGCTGCAGGAAGATATTGATGGTCTGGTCAGATGGGCAGAAAAGTGGCAAATGGAATTCAACCTGGAGAAGTGTGAGGTGATGCATTTGGGGAGGTTAAACAAGGCAAAGGAATACACGATTAATGGGAAAATACTGAGAAGTGTAGAGGAAGTGATGGACCTTGGAGTAAATGTCCACAGATCCCTGAAGGTAGCAGGACAGGTCGATAAGGTGGTTAAGAAGGCATATGGAATCCTTTCCTTTATTAGCTGAGGTATAGAATATAAGAGCAGGGAGGTTATGCTGGAACTGTATAACTCATTGGTTAGGCCACAACTTGAGTACTGTGTGCAGTTCTGGTCACCTCATTACAGAAAGGATGTAATTGCACTAGAGAGGGTACAGAGGAGATTTACGAGGATGTTGCCAGGACTGGAAAAATGCAGTTATTTATTTATTTAGAGATACAGCACTGAAACAGGCCCTTCGGCCCACCGAGTCTGTGCCGACCAACAACCACCCATTTATACTAACCCGACAGTAATCCCATATTCCTACCACCTACCTACACTCGGGGCAATTTACAACGGCCAATTTACCCATCACCTGCAAGTCTTTTGGATGTGGGAGGAAACCGGAGCACCCGGCGAAAACCCACGCAGACACAGGGAGAACTTGCAAACTCCGCACAGGCAGTACCCAGAATCGAACCCGGAGCTGTGAGGCTGCGGTGCTAACCACTGCACCGCACATATGAGGAAATTATCTAAATGGAGTTATGAGGAAAGATTGGACAGGCTGGGGTTGTTCTCCTTGGAACAGAGAAGGCTGAGGGGAGATCTGACTGAAATGGACAAAATTGAGGGGCCTGGATAGAGTGGAGGTGAAGGGTCTATTCACCTTAGCAGAGAGGTCAGTGATGAGGGGGCATAGATTTAAAGTGATTGGTAGAAATATTGGAGGGGAGATGTGGAAAAACGTTTTCACCCAGAGGTGGCCCTTATTCAAAAAGGGAGGGCGGCAGAAAGTAGGAAACTACAGATCAGTTAGTTTAACATCTGTTGTTGGGAAATTGTTAGAATCTATTATTAAGGAAGTCAAAACACAATCCATCAGAGTCAGCATGGTTTTATGAAGGGTGACTAATTTGCTAGAGTTCTTCGAAGCTCTAACAAGTAAAGTGGATAGTGGGGATCCTGTAGATGTAGTATATCTGGACTTCCAGAAGGCATTTGATAAGGTGCCGCACAAAAGGTTAATACACAAGGTAAGTTCACATGGGGTTAGGGGCAATTTATTAGCTTGGATAGAGGATTGGCTAACCAACTGAAAACAGTCAGGAGAAATGGGTCTTTTTCTGGTTGGCAGGACGTAGCTAGCGGGGTGCATGAAGAGAGATTGAGCAGTTTAGGCCTTTACTCTCTGGAGTTTAGAAGAATGAGAGGAGATCTAATTGAGGTATATAAGATGATTAAGAGGATTGACAAAGTAGACGTAGAGAGGATGTTTCCTCTTGTGGGGCAATCTAGAACGAGAGGTCATAGCTTTAGGATAGGGGGAAACAGATTTAAAACAGATGAGGAGAAATTACTTCTCTCAAAGGGTCGGGAGTCTGTGGAATTCACTACCCCAGAGTGCGGTGGATGCCGGGACATTGAGTAAATTTGAGGAGATAGACAGATTTTTAATTTAAAATAGGTTGAAGGGTTATGGAGAACAGGCAGGAAAGTGTAGTTGAGGCCAAGATGAGATCAGCCATGATCGTATTGAATGGCGGAGCAGGTTCGAGGGGCTTTATTGCCCACACCTGCTCCTAGTTCTTATTGGGCTAATATCATAATTAATTAACAGAGCCACGCCTCCACCTTTTCCTAGCTTCCTGTTCTTCCTAAATCTCATGCATCCTTCAATATTCAGGTCCCAATCGATGTCATCCTGCAGCCAGGTTGATGTAATTTATCAGATCATACTTATTTATTTCTATTTGCACTCTCAGCTCATCTGTTTGTTTTGAATACTACGTGCATTCAGATACAGAGCCTTTAGTTTTGTCCTTTTATTATTTTTGTAACCTCCAGCCTTGACTGATTAACTCTTAGATTTCTACGCTCTGTCCCTTCCTGTCACAGTCTGTTTATCATCTCCCATATTAATATCCTTCTCTCTACTCTTCGATTTACCACACCTTCCCAAATTTGATCCCCTGCCCCCACTACTGCTAGCACACTCACCATTTCCAAAACCAAAGACTAGCTAGATGGAGCACGTGGACAGTGACATAGCACCAAGTGACACAGTGCAGGGCAACACAAGGGAATGGTGGGTGACACAGCGCCAGGCGATGCCAGGGGACAGTGGGTGACGCAAGGGAGCAGTGGGTGATAGCGATGGGTGACGCCAGGGAGCGGCAGGTGACACAGCACTGGGTGAC
>NW_027141692.1:0-5000 GCF_036365525.1 Heterodontus francisci
GCCCGTCGGTCAGGCGCGGTTCGCTCCGCAATCCGCCGGCCGATCGGCACCGGGCGGGGCTCTACGGAAAGAGGGGACCCTCCCGCGTCGAGTGCCGGCGCACCGACCCCGCAGGCTGACCGGGAAGGTGAAGACTCACCCCGCTGAATGCCCGGCCCCGGCTACCCTCCGGCTCCGGGGCCATAACTTCGGGGAGGGAGGTCCGATCCCCGCGCGGTCGACGGCAGGCGGTAGGGCTCGGAGGGGCGCGGCCTGGTCCGCGAGTGCCCCGGCGCCGCCCCTCTGCCCGTCCGAGGGACAGTAGGAAATGGCCATACCGCTTTCCGGCCGATTGCCGCCGGACGTCCGGCCGCATTCCCTCGGTCGGCGCGGTCGGCGGTAGCCGGGGGCGAGGGGCATCGGGCGGTGGCGGAACCAGGCCGGCCCGACCGCTGGGGGCCGCCCGGGCGACGTTTGAATCTGTCGGGTCGGACCGCCGAATCCCGCGGGATTTCGGGATCGAATCTGCGGGTGGAATCGGCACCTCGTCCCGCTGTCCGGTTCCCCCCCGTCGACTGCAACGGGTTTCCGAGGCCCGTCGGTCAGGCGCGGTTCGCTCCGCAATCCGCCGGCCGATCGGCACCGGGCGGGGCTCTACGGAAAGAGGGGACCCTCCCGCGTCGAGTGCCGGCGCACCGACCCCGCAGGCTGACCGGGAAGGTGAAGACTCACCCCGCTGAATGCCCGGCCCCGGGAACCCTCCGGCGCCGGGGCCATAACTTCGGGGAGGAAGGTCCGAGCTCCGCGCGGTCGACGGCAGGTGAAAGGGGCCGGTGCGCCGCGGAAGGCGACAGCAGTCCCGTCAGGCTGCACCTCTGCTCGGGCGAACGGCGTCAGGAAAAGGGGAGAGCACTTCCCCACCGATAGCTCCGGAACGCCCGGACCCATTGGCCCGCGGCACCGGTGGCTGCTAGAGGGGCTCCGGCGCCGTCAGCCGGGGTACGTCCCAGGCCGGCCGGACGGCGGGCAGCCGGAGGCAACGGCCTGGAACGGAGCCAGACTTGAGTCGTTCCGTGCCGTGGGCAAAAAGGCAGGGCTGCGGGTCAGCGCAGTTTGGCAAACCTAGCCGCAAGTGCGGGAAGGGCGGAGGAGCACACGGACGCCGCCTTCCCAAACTGAGCCCAAAGTGCCCAGGCATGCCCCCTTGATCTCGCCTAATCAGTGAGCCCAAAATAATTTCAGAGTGTGGAAACCTGATCCAAAAAGGTCGAAAAGAACGGCCAGAGATCAAGTCCGAAAGGGGAAATCAGTAACAAGCAAGCAGAGTAATCATTAACCAAAAAGCGCAAAATTATGTTAAAAGTGTGAAATCATTAACCAAAAAGTCGAAAATAATGTCCAGAGACCAAGTCCGAAAGTACAAATAATTAACCAGTAAGCAGAGTCATCATTAACCAAAAATCGCAAAAGTAAGTAAAAAGTATGAAATCATTAACCAAAAATCGCAAAAGTAAGTAAAAAGTGTGAAATCATTAACCAAAAACTCGAAAATAATGTGCAGAGACTAAGTCCGAAAGGGCAAATGGTTAACCAGTAAGCAGAGTCATCATTAACCAAAAATCGCAAAAGTAAGTAAAAAGTGTGAAATCATTAACCAAAAATCGCAAAAGTAAGTAAAAAGTGTGAAATCATTAACCAAAAACTCGAAAATAATCTCCAGAGACTAAGTCCGAAAGGGCAAATGGTTAACCAGTAAGCAGAGTAATCATTAACCAAAAAGGGCAAAAGTAAGTAAAAAGTATGAAATCATTAACCAAAAAGCACAAAATTAAGTTAAAAGTGTGAAATCATTAACCAAAATGTCGAAAACAATGTCCAGAGACTAAGTCCGAAAGGGCAAATGGTTAACCAGTAAGCAGAGTAATCATTAACCAAAAGGCGCAAAAGTAAGTAAAAAGTATGAAATCATTAACCAAAAAGCGCAAAAATATGTTAAAAGTGTGAAATCATTAACCAAAAAGTCGAAAATAATGTGCAGAGACTAAGTCCGAAAGGGCAAATGGTTAACCAGTAAGCAGAGTAATCATTAACCAAAAGGCGCAAAAGTAAGTAAAAAGTATGAAATCAGTAACCAAAAAGCGCAAAAATATGTTAAAAGTGTGAAATCATTAACCAAAAACTCGAAAATAATGTGCAGAGACTAAGTCCGAAAGGGCAAATAATTAACCAGTAAGCAGAGTAATCATTAACCAAAAATCGCAAAAGTAAGTAAAAAGTGTGAAATCATTAACCAAAAACTCGAAAATAATGTCCAGAGACCAAGTCCGAAAGGGCAAATGGTTAACCAGTAAGCAGAGTAATCATTAACCAAAAAGGGCAAAAGTAAGTAAAAAGTATGAAATCATTAACCAAAAAGCACAAAATTAAGTTAAAAGTGTGAAATCATTAACCAAAAAGTCGAAAATAATCTCCAGAGACTAAGTGCGAAAGGGCAAATGGTTAACCAGTAAGCAGAGTCATCATTAACCAAAAATCGCAAAAGTAAGTAAAAAGTGTGAAATCATTAACCAAAAACCCGAAAATAATGTCCAGAGACTAAGTCCAAAAGGGCAAATGGTTAACCAGTAAGCAGAGTAATCATTAACCAAAAATCGCAAAAGTAAGTAAAAAGTGTGAAATCATTAACCAAAAACTCGAAAATAATCTCCAGAGACTAAGTCCGAAAGGGCAAATGGTTAACCAGTAAGCAGAGTAATCATTAACCAAAAATCGCAAAAGTAAGTAAAAAGTGTGAAATCATTAACCAAAAACTCGAAAATAATCTCCAGAGACTAAGTCCGAAAGGGCAAATGGTTAACCAGTAAGCAGAGTAATCATTAACCAAAAATCGCAAAAGTAAGTAAAAAGTGTGAAATCATTAACCAAAAACTCGAAAATAATGTCCAGAGACTAAGTCCGAAAGGGCAAATGGTTAACCAGTAAGCAGAGTAATCATTAACCAAAAGGCGCAAAAGTAAGTAAAAAGTATGAAATCAGTAACCAAAAAGCGCAAAAATATGTTAAAAGTGTGAAATCATTAACCAAAAACTCGAAAATAATGTCCAGAGACTAAGTCCGAAAGGGCAAATGGTTAACCAGTAAGCAGAGTAATCAGTAACCAAAAAGGGCAAAAGTAAGTAAAAAGTGTGAAATCATTAACCAAAAACCCAAAAATAATGTCCAGAGACTAAGTCCGAAAGGGCAAATGGTTAACCAGTAAGCAGAGTAATCATTAACCAAAAATCGCAAAAGTAAGTAAAAAGTATGAAATCATTAACCAAAAAGCACAAAATTAAGTTAAAAGTGTGAAATCATTAACCAAAATGTCGAAAACAATGTCCAGAGACTAAGTCCGAAAGGGCAAATGGTTAACCAGTAAGCAGAGTAATCATTAACCAAAAATCGCAAAATTAAGTTAAAAGTGTGAAATCATTAACCAAAATGTCGAAAACAATGTCCAGAGACTAAGTCCGAAAGGGCAAATGGTTAACCAGTAAGCAGAGTAATCATTAACCAAAAATCGCAAAAGTAAGTAAAAAGTGTGAAATCATTAACCAAAAACTCGAAAATAATGTCCAGAGACTAAGTCCGAAAGGGCAAATGGTTAACCAGTAAGCAGAGTAATCATTAACCAAAAGGCGCAAAAGTAAGTAAAAAGTATGAAATCATTAACCAAAAAGCGCAAAAATATGTTAAAAGTGTGAAATCATTAACCAAAAAGTCGAAAATAATGTGCAGAGACTAAGTCCGAAAGGGCAAATGGTTAACCAGTAAGCAGAGTAATCATTAACCAAAAAGCGCAAAAATATGTTAAAAGTGTGAAATCATTAACCAAAAACTCGAAAATAATGTCCAGAGACTAAGTCCGAAAGGGCAAATAATTAACCAGTAAGCAGAGTAATCATTAACCAAAAAGCGCAAAAGTAAGTAAAAAGTGTGAAATCATTAACCAAAAAGTCGAAAATAATGCCCAGAGACTAAGTCCGAAAGGGCAAATGGTTAACCAGAAAATCCGTCGAATAATGTCCAGAGACTAAGTCCGAAAGGGCAAATGGTTAACCAGTGGAAGGGCGATCAAGCGGAAAAATTTGCCCCGGTTACCCGGGATGGAGTTCCAGAGGTCCGGCCAGAGTTGTCAAATTCGTCCCGCTGATCGGACGCTTGTCATTCGGGTGGCTGGGGGTTGGCGGGGTATCTGCACAGTAGTAGGAGGTGGCAAGTCGGGACTTGGACGTTTATTCCAAGAGTCCACCCGAGCCTCCAGGTCTGCAGAGACCGACCCTAGCTGCCGCCCAACCGACTTTTAAGCCTTTTTCGGATGGGGATTTTTTCCCATTTTCGTCCATTTTTCGGGTTTTCTGTCGGGCTTAATAGGCGGCAGCCTGACCCCCGGCCGAGGCGGGGGGCGCACTCTCCCTTGCGTAAGGGTCCGGATTTGCCCCGGAAAGTGCCCCCGACGGCCTCCCGACCCGGGTGCCTGCAGGGCGGGGGGAAAGGGTAGTCCCAGCCGCAGGAAATCATTAACCAAAAGACTTAGCCGTCGGGGCAGAGGCTAAGACCCGGGCTGGTGAAATCATTAACCAAAAGGAATGCACCCTTTTCCGAAAGTGCAGGCCGAAATAAGGCGAGCCTTGGGCCGGGAAGGCCAAAACCCCCAACTCATGGAAGTGTATGGGGTCGGACTCGGCGACTTTCCCGGGCCCCGAGTTGACCTTTCCCCACGGGGGCGGTCAAGTTGCTCCCGCCAAGAGGGCACGTTGCATTTGCTGCCGCTCTAGTCCCCGGGCTAGTTAATCAGTTGCCGTCGGAAGTCCCGATGCCGAAATGAAAAATGGCCGTTGCGGCGATTTGGCGCCTCATTTTCGGAAGGACTACCGGCAGGCAACCCGCCGAATTGACACTTGCGATTCGGGTGGCTGGGGGTTGGCGGGGTACCCGGAGATTTTCGGGAACTCGATTTTCAGAACTTTTGCTGGCAGCGG
>NW_027141692.1:17500-22500 GCF_036365525.1 Heterodontus francisci
GAATCTGTCGGGTCGGACCGCCGAATCCCGCGGGATTTCGGGATCGAATCTGCGGGTGGAATCGGCACCTCGTCCCGCTGTCCGGTTCCCCCCCGTCGACTGCAACGGGTTTCCGAGGCCCGTCGGTCAGGCGCGGTTCGCTCCGCAATCCGCCGGCCGATCGGCACCGGGCGGGGCTCTACGGAAAGAGGGGACCCTCCCGCGTCGAGTGCCGGCGCACCGACCCCGCAGGCTGACCGGGAAGGTGAAGACTCACCCCGCTGAATGCCCGGCCCCGGGAACCCTCCGGCGCCGGGGCCATAACTTCGGGGAGGAAGGTCCGAGCTCCGCGCGGTCGACGGCAGGTGAAAGGGGCCGGTGCGCCGCGGAAGGCGACAGCAGTCCCGTCAGGCTGCACCTCTGCTCGGGCGAACGGCGTCAGGAAAAGGGGAGAGCACTTCCCCACCGATAGCTCCGGAACGCCCGGACCCATTGGCCCGCGGCACCGGTGGCTGCTAGAGGGGCTCCGGCGCCGTCAGCCGGGGTACGTCCCAGGCCGGCCGGACGGCGGGCAGCCGGAGGCAACGGCCTGGAACGGAGCCAGACTTGAGTCGTTCCGTGCCGTGGGCAAAAAGGCAGGGCTGCGGGTCAGCGCAGTTTGGCAAACCTAGCCGCAAGTGCGGGAAGGGCGGAGGAGCACACGGACGCCGCCTTCCCAAACTGAGCCCAAAGTGCCCAGGCATGCCCCCTTGATCTCGCCTAATCAGTGAGCCCAAAATAATTTCAGAGTGTGGAAACCTGATCCAAAAAGGTCGAAAAGAACGGCCAGAGATCAAGTCCGAAAGGGGAAATCAGTAACAAGCAAGCAGAGTAATCATTAACCAAAAAGCGCAAAATTATGTTAAAAGTGTGAAATCATTAACCAAAAAGTCGAAAATAATGTCCAGAGACCAAGTCCGAAAGTACAAATAATTAACCAGTAAGCAGAGTCATCATTAACCAAAAATCGCAAAAGTAAGTAAAAAGTATGAAATCATTAACCAAAAATCGCAAAAGTAAGTAAAAAGTGTGAAATCATTAACCAAAAACTCGAAAATAATGTGCAGAGACTAAGTCCGAAAGGGCAAATGGTTAACCAGTAAGCAGAGTCATCATTAACCAAAAATCGCAAAAGTAAGTAAAAAGTGTGAAATCATTAACCAAAAATCGCAAAAGTAAGTAAAAAGTGTGAAATCATTAACCAAAAACTCGAAAATAATCTCCAGAGACTAAGTCCGAAAGGGCAAATGGTTAACCAGTAAGCAGAGTAATCATTAACCAAAAAGGGCAAAAGTAAGTAAAAAGTATGAAATCATTAACCAAAAAGCACAAAATTAAGTTAAAAGTGTGAAATCATTAACCAAAATGTCGAAAACAATGTCCAGAGACTAAGTCCGAAAGGGCAAATGGTTAACCAGTAAGCAGAGTAATCATTAACCAAAAGGCGCAAAAGTAAGTAAAAAGTATGAAATCATTAACCAAAAAGCGCAAAAATATGTTAAAAGTGTGAAATCATTAACCAAAAAGTCGAAAATAATGTGCAGAGACTAAGTCCGAAAGGGCAAATGGTTAACCAGTAAGCAGAGTAATCATTAACCAAAAGGCGCAAAAGTAAGTAAAAAGTATGAAATCAGTAACCAAAAAGCGCAAAAATATGTTAAAAGTGTGAAATCATTAACCAAAAACTCGAAAATAATGTGCAGAGACTAAGTCCGAAAGGGCAAATAATTAACCAGTAAGCAGAGTAATCATTAACCAAAAATCGCAAAAGTAAGTAAAAAGTGTGAAATCATTAACCAAAAACTCGAAAATAATGTCCAGAGACCAAGTCCGAAAGGGCAAATGGTTAACCAGTAAGCAGAGTAATCATTAACCAAAAAGGGCAAAAGTAAGTAAAAAGTATGAAATCATTAACCAAAAAGCACAAAATTAAGTTAAAAGTGTGAAATCATTAACCAAAAAGTCGAAAATAATCTCCAGAGACTAAGTGCGAAAGGGCAAATGGTTAACCAGTAAGCAGAGTCATCATTAACCAAAAATCGCAAAAGTAAGTAAAAAGTGTGAAATCATTAACCAAAAACCCGAAAATAATGTCCAGAGACTAAGTCCAAAAGGGCAAATGGTTAACCAGTAAGCAGAGTAATCATTAACCAAAAATCGCAAAAGTAAGTAAAAAGTGTGAAATCATTAACCAAAAACTCGAAAATAATCTCCAGAGACTAAGTCCGAAAGGGCAAATGGTTAACCAGTAAGCAGAGTAATCATTAACCAAAAATCGCAAAAGTAAGTAAAAAGTGTGAAATCATTAACCAAAAACCCGAAAATAATGTCCAGAGACTAAGTCCGAAAGGGCAAATGGTTAACCAGTAAGCAGAGTAATCATTAACCAAAAATCGCAAAAGTAAGTAAAAAGTGTGAAATCATTAACCAAAAACTCGAAAATAATGTCCAGAGACTAAGTCCGAAAGGGCAAATGGTTAACCAGTAAGCAGAGTAATCATTAACCAAAAGGCGCAAAAGTAAGTAAAAAGTATGAAATCAGTAACCAAAAAGCGCAAAAATATGTTAAAAGTGTGAAATCATTAACCAAAAACTCGAAAATAATGTGCAGAGACTAAGTCCGAAAGGGCAAATAATTAACCAGTAAGCAGAGTAATCATTAACCAAAAAGCGCAAAAATATGTTAAAAGTGTGAAATCATTAACCAAAAACTCGAAAATAATGTCCAGAGACTAAGTCCGAAAGGGCAAATGGTTAACCAGTAAGCAGAGTAATCAGTAACCAAAAAGGGCAAAAGTAAGTAAAAAGTGTGAAATCATTAACCAAAAACCCAAAAATAATGTCCAGAGACTAAGTCCGAAAGGGCAAATGGTTAACCAGTAAGCAGAGTAATCATTAACCAAAAATCGCAAAAGTAAGTAAAAAGTATGAAATCATTAACCAAAAAGCACAAAATTAAGTTAAAAGTGTGAAATCATTAACCAAAATGTCGAAAACAATGTCCAGAGACTAAGTCCGAAAGGGCAAATGGTTAACCAGTAAGCAGAGTAATCATTAACCAAAAATCGCAAAAGTAAGTAAAAAGTATGAAATCATTAACCAAAAAGCACAAAATTAAGTTAAAAGTGTGAAATCATTAACCAAAATGTCGAAAACAATGTCCAGAGACTAAGTCCGAAAGGGCAAATGGTTAACCAGTAAGCAGAGTAATCATTAACCAAAAATCGCAAAATTAAGTTAAAAGTGTGAAATCATTAACCAAAATGTCGAAAACAATGTCCAGAGACTAAGTCCGAAAGGGCAAATGGTTAACCAGTAAGCAGAGTAATCATTAACCAAAAATCGCAAAAGTAAGTAAAAAGTGTGAAATCATTAACCAAAAACTCGAAAATAATGTCCAGAGACTAAGTCCGAAAGGGCAAATGGTTAACCAGTAAGCAGAGTAATCATTAACCAAAAGGCGCAAAAGTAAGTAAAAAGTATGAAATCATTAACCAAAAAGCGCAAAAATATGTTAAAAGTGTGAAATCATTAACCAAAAAGTCGAAAATAATGTGCAGAGACTAAGTCCGAAAGGGCAAATGGTTAACCAGTAAGCAGAGTAATCATTAACCAAAAAGCGCAAAAATATGTTAAAAGTGTGAAATCATTAACCAAAAACTCGAAAATAATGTCCAGAGACTAAGTCCGAAAGGGCAAATAATTAACCAGTAAGCAGAGTAATCATTAACCAAAAAGCGCAAAAGTAAGTAAAAAGTGTGAAATCATTAACCAAAAAGTCGAAAATAATGCCCAGAGACTAAGTCCGAAAGGGCAAATGGTTAACCAGAAAATCCGTCGAATAATGTCCAGAGACTAAGTCCGAAAGGGCAAATGGTTAACCAGTGGAAGGGCGATCAAGCGGAAAAATTTGCCCCGGTTACCCGGGATGGAGTTCCAGAGGTCCGGCCAGAGTTGTCAAATTCGTCCCGCTGATCGGACGCTTGTCATTCGGGTGGCTGGGGGTTGGCGGGGTATCTGCACAGTAGTAGGAGGTGGCAAGTCGGGACTTGGACGTTTATTCCAAGAGTCCACCCGAGCCTCCAGGTCTGCAGAGACCGACCCTAGCTGCCGCCCAACCGACTTTTAAGCCTTTTTCGGATGGGGATTTTTTCCCATTTTCGTCCATTTTTCGGGTTTTCTGTCGGGCTTAATAGGCGGCAGCCTGACCCCCGGCCGAGGCGGGGGGCGCACTCTCCCTTGCGTAAGGGTCCGGATTTGCCCCGGAAAGTGCCCCCGACGGCCTCCCGACCCGGGTGCCTGCAGGGCGGGGGGAAAGGGTAGTCCCAGCCGCAGGAAATCATTAACCAAAAGACTTAGCCGTCGGGGCAGAGGCTAAGACCCGGGCTGGTGAAATCATTAACCAAAAGGAATGCACCCTTTTCCGAAAGTGCAGGCCGAAATAAGGCGAGCCTTGGGCCGGGAAGGCCAAAACCCCCAACTCATGGAAGTGTATGGGGTCGGACTCGGCGACTTTCCCGGGCCCCGAGTTGACCTTTCCCCACGGGGGCGGTCAAGTTGCTCCCGCCAAGAGGGCACGTTGCATTTGCTGCCGCTCTAGTCCCCGGGCTAGTTAATCAGTTGCCGTCGGAAGTCCCGATGCCGAAATGAAAAATGGCCGTTGCGGCGATTTGGCGCCTCATTTTCGGAAGGACTACCGGCAGGCAACCCGCCGAATTGACACTTGCGATTCGGGTGGCTGGGGGTTGGCGGGGTACCCGGAGATTTTCGGGAACTCGATTTTCAGAACTTTTGCTGGCAGCGGTTGCACTTGCAAAGTGGCCGAAGAAGTGCTCCCTCAAGGAAGGACCTTCTTTTGAAATAAAAGACCTTCCGAAGAGTGCCTGGAAGTCATTTATGAGCATTTAAGGGTAAATCTGGCGGACTTTCCATGCTCTGTTGCCGGCTCTGAAATATCGCACAGTTGGGTCTAGGCCGGTAGA
>NW_027141692.1:35000-40000 GCF_036365525.1 Heterodontus francisci
CTACGGAAAGAGGGGACCCTCCCGCGTCGAGTGCCGGCGCACCGACCCCGCAGGCTGACCGGGAAGGTGAAGACTCACCCCGCTGAATGCCCGGCCCCGGGAACCCTCCGGCGCCGGGGCCATAACTTCGGGGAGGAAGGTCCGAGCTCCGCGCGGTCGACGGCAGGTGAAAGGGGCCGGTGCGCCGCGGAAGGCGACAGCAGTCCCGTCAGGCTGCACCTCTGCTCGGGCGAACGGCGTCAGGAAAAGGGGAGAGCACTTCCCCACCGATAGCTCCGGAACGCCCGGACCCATTGGCCCGCGGCACCGGTGGCTGCTAGAGGGGCTCCGGCGCCGTCAGCCGGGGTACGTCCCAGGCCGGCCGGACGGCGGGCAGCCGGAGGCAACGGCCTGGAACGGAGCCAGACTTGAGTCGTTCCGTGCCGTGGGCAAAAAGGCAGGGCTGCGGGTCAGCGCAGTTTGGCAAACCTAGCCGCAAGTGCGGGAAGGGCGGAGGAGCACACGGACGCCGCCTTCCCAAACTGAGCCCAAAGTGCCCAGGCATGCCCCCTTGATCTCGCCTAATCAGTGAGCCCAAAATAATTTCAGAGTGTGGAAACCTGATCCAAAAAGGTCGAAAAGAACGGCCAGAGATCAAGTCCGAAAGGGGAAATCAGTAACAAGCAAGCAGAGTAATCATTAACCAAAAAGCGCAAAATTATGTTAAAAGTGTGAAATCATTAACCAAAAAGTCGAAAATAATGTCCAGAGACCAAGTCCGAAAGTACAAATAATTAACCAGTAAGCAGAGTCATCATTAACCAAAAATCGCAAAAGTAAGTAAAAAGTATGAAATCATTAACCAAAAATCGCAAAAGTAAGTAAAAAGTGTGAAATCATTAACCAAAAACTCGAAAATAATGTGCAGAGACTAAGTCCGAAAGGGCAAATGGTTAACCAGTAAGCAGAGTCATCATTAACCAAAAATCGCAAAAGTAAGTAAAAAGTGTGAAATCATTAACCAAAAATCGCAAAAGTAAGTAAAAAGTGTGAAATCATTAACCAAAAACTCGAAAATAATCTCCAGAGACTAAGTCCGAAAGGGCAAATGGTTAACCAGTAAGCAGAGTAATCATTAACCAAAAAGGGCAAAAGTAAGTAAAAAGTATGAAATCATTAACCAAAAAGCACAAAATTAAGTTAAAAGTGTGAAATCATTAACCAAAATGTCGAAAACAATGTCCAGAGACTAAGTCCGAAAGGGCAAATGGTTAACCAGTAAGCAGAGTAATCATTAACCAAAAGGCGCAAAAGTAAGTAAAAAGTATGAAATCATTAACCAAAAAGCGCAAAAATATGTTAAAAGTGTGAAATCATTAACCAAAAAGTCGAAAATAATGTGCAGAGACTAAGTCCGAAAGGGCAAATGGTTAACCAGTAAGCAGAGTAATCATTAACCAAAAGGCGCAAAAGTAAGTAAAAAGTATGAAATCAGTAACCAAAAAGCGCAAAAATATGTTAAAAGTGTGAAATCATTAACCAAAAACTCGAAAATAATGTGCAGAGACTAAGTCCGAAAGGGCAAATAATTAACCAGTAAGCAGAGTAATCATTAACCAAAAATCGCAAAAGTAAGTAAAAAGTGTGAAATCATTAACCAAAAACTCGAAAATAATGTCCAGAGACCAAGTCCGAAAGGGCAAATGGTTAACCAGTAAGCAGAGTAATCATTAACCAAAAAGGGCAAAAGTAAGTAAAAAGTATGAAATCATTAACCAAAAAGCACAAAATTAAGTTAAAAGTGTGAAATCATTAACCAAAAAGTCGAAAATAATCTCCAGAGACTAAGTGCGAAAGGGCAAATGGTTAACCAGTAAGCAGAGTCATCATTAACCAAAAATCGCAAAAGTAAGTAAAAAGTGTGAAATCATTAACCAAAAACCCGAAAATAATGTCCAGAGACTAAGTCCAAAAGGGCAAATGGTTAACCAGTAAGCAGAGTAATCATTAACCAAAAATCGCAAAAGTAAGTAAAAAGTGTGAAATCATTAACCAAAAACTCGAAAATAATCTCCAGAGACTAAGTCCGAAAGGGCAAATGGTTAACCAGTAAGCAGAGTAATCATTAACCAAAAATCGCAAAAGTAAGTAAAAAGTGTGAAATCATTAACCAAAAACCCGAAAATAATGTCCAGAGACTAAGTCCGAAAGGGCAAATGGTTAACCAGTAAGCAGAGTAATCATTAACCAAAAATCGCAAAAGTAAGTAAAAAGTGTGAAATCATTAACCAAAAACTCGAAAATAATGTCCAGAGACTAAGTCCGAAAGGGCAAATGGTTAACCAGTAAGCAGAGTAATCATTAACCAAAAGGCGCAAAAGTAAGTAAAAAGTATGAAATCAGTAACCAAAAAGCGCAAAAATATGTTAAAAGTGTGAAATCATTAACCAAAAACTCGAAAATAATGTGCAGAGACTAAGTCCGAAAGGGCAAATAATTAACCAGTAAGCAGAGTAATCATTAACCAAAAAGCGCAAAAATATGTTAAAAGTGTGAAATCATTAACCAAAAACTCGAAAATAATGTCCAGAGACTAAGTCCGAAAGGGCAAATGGTTAACCAGTAAGCAGAGTAATCAGTAACCAAAAAGGGCAAAAGTAAGTAAAAAGTGTGAAATCATTAACCAAAAACCCAAAAATAATGTCCAGAGACTAAGTCCGAAAGGGCAAATGGTTAACCAGTAAGCAGAGTAATCATTAACCAAAAATCGCAAAAGTAAGTAAAAAGTATGAAATCATTAACCAAAAAGCACAAAATTAAGTTAAAAGTGTGAAATCATTAACCAAAATGTCGAAAACAATGTCCAGAGACTAAGTCCGAAAGGGCAAATAATTAACCAGTAAGCAGAGTAATCATTAACCAAAAATCGCAAAAGTAAGTAAAAAGTGTGAAATCATTAACCAAAAACTCGAAAATAATGTCCAGAGACCAAGTCCGAAAGGGCAAATGGTTAACCAGTAAGCAGAGTAATCATTAACCAAAAAGGGCAAAAGTAAGTAAAAAGTATGAAATCATTAACCAAAAAGCACAAAATTAAGTTAAAAGTGTGAAATCATTAACCAAAAAGTCGAAAATAATCTCCAGAGACTAAGTGCGAAAGGGCAAATGGTTAACCAGTAAGCAGAGTCATCATTAACCAAAAATCGCAAAAGTAAGTAAAAAGTGTGAAATCATTAACCAAAAACCCGAAAATAATGTCCAGAGACTAAGTCCAAAAGGGCAAATGGTTAACCAGTAAGCAGAGTAATCATTAACCAAAAATCGCAAAAGTAAGTAAAAAGTGTGAAATCATTAACCAAAAACTCGAAAATAATCTCCAGAGACTAAGTCCGAAAGGGCAAATGGTTAACCAGTAAGCAGAGTAATCATTAACCAAAAATCGCAAAAGTAAGTAAAAAGTGTGAAATCATTAACCAAAAACCCGAAAATAATGTCCAGAGACTAAGTCCGAAAGGGCAAATGGTTAACCAGTAAGCAGAGTAATCATTAACCAAAAATCGCAAAAGTAAGTAAAAAGTGTGAAATCATTAACCAAAAACTCGAAAATAATGTCCAGAGACTAAGTCCGAAAGGGCAAATGGTTAACCAGTAAGCAGAGTAATCATTAACCAAAAGGCGCAAAAGTAAGTAAAAAGTATGAAATCAGTAACCAAAAAGCGCAAAAATATGTTAAAAGTGTGAAATCATTAACCAAAAACTCGAAAATAATGTGCAGAGACTAAGTCCGAAAGGGCAAATAATTAACCAGTAAGCAGAGTAATCATTAACCAAAAAGCGCAAAAATATGTTAAAAGTGTGAAATCATTAACCAAAAACTCGAAAATAATGTCCAGAGACTAAGTCCGAAAGGGCAAATGGTTAACCAGTAAGCAGAGTAATCAGTAACCAAAAAGGGCAAAAGTAAGTAAAAAGTGTGAAATCATTAACCAAAAACCCAAAAATAATGTCCAGAGACTAAGTCCGAAAGGGCAAATGGTTAACCAGTAAGCAGAGTAATCATTAACCAAAAATCGCAAAAGTAAGTAAAAAGTATGAAATCATTAACCAAAAAGCACAAAATTAAGTTAAAAGTGTGAAATCATTAACCAAAATGTCGAAAACAATGTCCAGAGACTAAGTCCGAAAGGGCAAATGGTTAACCAGTAAGCAGAGTAATCATTAACCAAAAATCGCAAAATTAAGTTAAAAGTGTGAAATCATTAACCAAAATGTCGAAAACAATGTCCAGAGACTAAGTCCGAAAGGGCAAATGGTTAACCAGTAAGCAGAGTAATCATTAACCAAAAATCGCAAAAGTAAGTAAAAAGTGTGAAATCATTAACCAAAAACTCGAAAATAATGTCCAGAGACTAAGTCCGAAAGGGCAAATGGTTAACCAGTAAGCAGAGTAATCATTAACCAAAAGGCGCAAAAGTAAGTAAAAAGTATGAAATCATTAACCAAAAAGCGCAAAAATATGTTAAAAGTGTGAAATCATTAACCAAAAAGTCGAAAATAATGTGCAGAGACTAAGTCCGAAAGGGCAAATGGTTAACCAGTAAGCAGAGTAATCATTAACCAAAAAGCGCAAAAATATGTTAAAAGTGTGAAATCATTAACCAAAAACTCGAAAATAATGTCCAGAGACTAAGTCCGAAAGGGCAAATAATTAACCAGTAAGCAGAGTAATCATTAACCAAAAAGCGCAAAAGTAAGTAAAAAGTGTGAAATCATTAACCAAAAAGTCGAAAATAATGCCCAGAGACTAAGTCCGAAAGGGCAAATGGTTAACCAGAAAATCCGTCGAATAATGTCCAGAGACTAAGTCCGAAAGGGCAAATGGTTAACCAGTGGAAGGGCGATCAAGCGGAAAAATTTGCCCCGGTTACCCGGGATGGAGTTCCAGAGGTCCGGCCAGAGTTGTCAAATTCGTCCCGCTGATCGGACGCTTGTCATTCGGGTGGCTGGGGGTTGGCGGGGTA
>NW_027141692.1:45000-47500 GCF_036365525.1 Heterodontus francisci
GTTGTGCAGCCCATCCGGCAGGGTGAGCGTGAGGCTTTCGTTCTCTGTACTCCACGCCTTCCTCCAGCCCCTCCTCCTCTCTTCTCACTGGCCAGGCTCTCCTCGTCTTTACGCTGTCACTGACGGGCCACCCAGCTCTCGTCCGGGACCGGCGACCGTAGAAGCACCCGCCTTCCTATGGACTTGCCACCGTCTTGCAGCATTACAACCGCAGTCGAATTGAAGGGAGCTTCTGCGGGCTTGGGTGCTGCCCGGCGGCCCGCCGTCGGGACCTCGTCAACCGGCCACTGTGAGCTCTGCAGGGACTGATCCGGTGATGCAGGCCCGGTTTTCTTTCCCACCGTGGGGACACTTTGGTCGCTCTAGGTCACCCTCCCTTTACCGGTACAGGGTACCTACACGACTCCCCCTCCGGCCCCGCGAGCTGGTGCTTTTGGCGGAGCGGCGGTTTAAAGACTCGCGTGTCCGTTGCCGGTGTCGAGCTTGAGATGGCAGCCGTGACGTTCGAGAGAATGTACCTGGCCGCGGAGGCAGGATTTGTTTCCCCGCAGCGGGCTCATCCTGTCGGCCTTGTACCCCACTCAGTCCGTCCGCGTTCGCTCTCTCTCTCTCCTCGTCCTCCGGCCTCGGTGGCGGCAGAGACCCTGCCTCTGTTGTCCGTGGTGCGCGTCGGCACGGTTGGGCTCCGGCGTCGGACGAGCTGACGCGCTTCGCCTCGCGAGCGCCCTGACCACGTTGGCCGCGTGAAAACCTTTCTTTGGTCATTGTGATTGTTCGACTGAAATCCGAAGGGCCGTGCCAGGCTGGGGCTCTCCCACCCCCCACACCCCATTGGGGAGGGCGGGGGAGCGTTCGCACGTTCCGGGTTCGACCCCTCGCGCGAGGGACGGACCGAAAACCTGAGACAACTCTTAGCGGTGGATCACTCGGCTCGTGCGTCGATGAAGAACGCAGCTAGCTGCGAGAATTAATGTGAATTGCAGGACACATTGATCATCGACACTTTGAACGCACTTTGCGGCCCCGGGTTCCTCCCGGGGCTACGCCTGTCTGAGGGTCGCTTGACAATCAATCGCACTCGCCTTTGCCGGCGGGAGCGCGGCTGGGGTTTTGTCGCAGAGGTTCCTTTGCTCCTCTTCGTCCCCCTAAGTGCAGACCTGGAGTTTACTCCGCCTTTGGGAGAGTTCGACCTCTGTCCCTCCATTTAATCGCGATGGGGGGGCAGTCCGGCGTGGGCCTCCGGGCGCGCCGGCACTGGTCTCGGCCAGCCTCTGCTTTTCCCAGGACGGCTGTCAGTGGGTTGCAAACGAACGACTGCGTCAGTGCTGGGACTGCTTGCTGCCGGGCCGTTAGCCTCCGAATGGATCGTGGAGGGCAGAGTTGACTCTCTGTGGAGTGTGCAGAGCAGAGATGGGAACGATGCCTGGTGAATCGGCATAGAGAGAGAGAGAGACTCGGTGTGGCATGTCGGTGGACGCAAACCGTGTGGTTCGGTCTCGATGGCTGTTGCCAGTGGTCGACGTGGTTTAGTGGTTCTGGACGAGGAGGAGGAGAGCTTGACGTAGTTGACTGTGGGCTTGCCGTGCTGCCTCGCTGGCTTTGCGTGCCCTCATTCGGTGTTTGTGCAGTTTTGCCATGGAGTCCCTGCGGTGCTGCGTGTTGTGCTGGAGCCCTGTCTCCTTCCACACGCATGCCTCCCGCTGTGCCTCCGGCAAGCTCGCCTACATCTGAGGGTGCACCTAGTCAGTGCCGCACGGTCCTGTCCCCCTGGTCTCTGCTGCCTGCTTTTCGAACCAACTCCCCCACCCCGGTTGCACGTGCTCCAAACTCTTGCCACGCCTTCTAGCTGCTGCTAGTCTCGGGTCCTTTCCACGCTTGCTTCCCGTGGGCTGCTCGCTTTTCTCTCCTGCCCTCGTGCAGTTCAAACCAGCACCGCGCCCACGCTCTTTGTCTTCGGCACCTCCCTTATCGGCACTCCGGAACAGTTATGAGCCGAGCCCGGTCGCAAGCCCGACGTCGACACGCGTGCACATCCGCTCGTTACTAACCCCTGGCCTGGTGAGCGCCCCCCCCCCGAGGGTTGAGTACGAGGTGCCGTTGTCAGTAAGTTGCGAGATATACCGGCCGGCCTGGAGCTTTTGGTGCTGCGTTTAAGTCTGGGCGGGGGCCATCCGATGTTGAGAAACGCACGCACGCGATCGCTCACCATTCTGCCTACGACCTCAGATCAGACGTGACAACCCGCTGAATTTAAGCATATTACTAAGCGGAGGAAAAGAAACTAACAAGGATTCCCCTAGTAACTGCGAGTGAAGAGGGAACAGCCCAGCGCCGAATCCCCGCTCGCCTGGCGGGCGTGGGAAATGTGGCGTATAGAAGACCTCTTTCTCTGACGACGCTCCGGGGCCCAAGTCCTTCTGATCGAGGCTTAGCCTGAGGACGGTGTGAGGCCGGTAGCGGCCCCCGGCTCGTTGGGATCGAGTCTTCTCGGAGTCGGGTT
>NW_027141692.1:52500-57500 GCF_036365525.1 Heterodontus francisci
AGGGGCGCGGCCTGGTCCGCGAGTGCCCCGGCGCCGCCCCTCTGCCCGTCCGAGGGACAGTAGGAAATGGCCATACCGCTTTTCCCGGCCGATTGCCGCCGGACGTCCGGCCGCATTCCCTCGGTCGGCGCGGTCGGCGGTAGCCGGGGGCGAGGGGCATCGGGCGGTGGCGGAACCAGGCCGGCCCGACCGCTGGGGGCCGCCCGGGCGACGTTTGAATCTGTCGGGTCGGACCGCCGAATCCCGCGGGATTTCGGGATCGAATCTGCGGGTGGAATCGGCACCTCGTCCCGCTGTCCGGTTCCCCCCCGTCGACTGCAACGGGTTTCCGAGGCCCGTCGGTCAGGCGCGGTTCGCTCCGCAATCCGCCGGCCGATCGGCACCGGGCGGGGGCTCTACGGAAAGAGGGGACCCTCCCCGCGTCGAGTGCCGGCGCACCGACCCCGCAGGCTGACCGGGAAGGTGAAGACTCACCCCGCTGAATGCCCGGCCCCGGGAACCCTCCGGCGCCGGGGCCATAACTTCGGGGAGGAAGGTCCGAGCTCCGCGCGGTCGACGGCAGGTGAAAGGGGGCCGGTGCGCCGCGGAAGGCGACAGCAGTCCCGTCAGGCTGCACCTCTGCTCGGGCGAACGGCGTCAGGAAAAGGGGAGAGCACTTCCCCACCGATAGCTCCGGAACGCCCGGACCCATTGGCCCGCGGCACCGGTGGCTGCTAGAGGGGCTCCGGCGCCGTCAGCCGGGGTACGTCCCAGGCCGGCCGGACGGCGGGCAGCCGGAGGCAACGGCCTGGAACGGAGCCAGACTTGAGTCGTTCCGTGCCGTGGGCAAAAAGGCAGGGCTGCGGGTCAGCGCAGTTTGGCAAACCTAGCCGCAAGTGCGGGAAGGGCGGAGGAGCACACGGACGCCGCCTTCCCAAACTGAGCCCAAAGTGCCCAGGCATGCCCCCTTGATCTCGCCTAATCAGTGAGCCCAAAATAATTTCAGAGTGTGGAAACCTGATCCAAAAAGGTCGAAAAGAACGGCCAGAGATCAAGTCCGAAAGGGGAAATCAGTAACAAGCAAGCAGAGTAATCATTAACCAAAAAGCGCAAAATTATGTTAAAAGTGTGAAATCATTAACCAAAAAGTCGAAAATAATGTCCAGAGACCAAGTCCGAAAGTACAAATAATTAACCAGTAAGCAGAGTCATCATTAACCAAAAATCGCAAAAGTAAGTAAAAAGTATGAAATCATTAAACCAAAAATCGCAAAAGTAAGTAAAAAGTGTGAAATCATTAACCAAAAACACGAAAATAATGTGCAGAGACTAAGTCCGAAAGGGCAAATGGTTAACCAGTAAGCAGAGTCATCATTAACCAAAAATCGCAAAAGTAAGTAAAAAGTGTGAAATCATTAACCAAAAATCGCAAAAGTAAGTAAAAAGTGTGAAATCATTAACCAAAAACTCGAAAATAATCTCCAGAGACTAAGTCCGAAAGGGCAAATGGTTAACCAGTAAGCAGAGTAATCATTAACCAAAAAGGGCAAAAGTAAGTAAAAAGTATGAAATCATTAACCAAAAAGCACAAAATTAAGTTAAAAGTGTGAAATCATTAACCAAAATGTCGAAAACAATGTCCAGAGACTAAGTCCGAAAGGGCAAATGGTTAACCAGTAAGCAGAGTAATCATTAACCAAAAGGCGCAAAAGTAAGTAAAAAGTATGAAATCAATAACCAAAAAGCGCAAAAATATGTTAAAAGTGTGAAATCATTAACCAAAAAGTCGAAAATAATGTGCAGAGACTAAGTCCGAAAGGGCAAATGGTTAACCAGTAAGCAGAGTAATCATTAACCAAAAGGCGCAAAAGTAAGTAAAAAGTATGAAATCAGTAACCAAAAAGCGCAAAAATATGTTAAAAGTGTGAAATCATTAACCAAAAACTCGAAAATAATGTGCAGAGACTAAGTCCGAAAGGGCAAATAATTAACCAGTAAGCAGAGTAATCATTAACCAAAAATCGCAAAGTAAGTAAAAAAGTGTGAAATCATTAACCAAAAACTCGAAAATAATGTCCAGAGACCAAGTCCGAAAGGGCAAATGGTTAACCAGTAAGCAGAGTAATCATTAACCAAAAAGGGCAAAAGTAAGTAAAAAGTATGAATCATTAACCAAAAAGCACAAAATTAAGTTAAAAGTGTGAAATCATTAACCAAAAAGTCGAAAATAATCTCCAGAGACTAAGTGCGAAAGGGCAAATGGTTAACCAGTAAGCAGAGTCATCATTAACCAAAAATCGCAAAAGTAAGTAAAAAGTGTGAAATCATTAACCAAAAACCCGAAAATAATGTCCAGAGACTAAGTCCAAAAGGGCAAATGGTTAACCAGTAAGCAGAGTAATCATTAACCAAAAATCGCAAAAGTAAGTAAAAAGTGTGAAATCATTAACCAAAAACTCGAAAATAATCTCCAGAGACTAAGTCCGAAAGGGCAAATGGTTAACCAGTAAGCAGAGTAATCATTAACCAAAAATCGCAAAAGTAAGTAAAAAGTGTGAAATCATTAACCAAAAACTCGAAAATAATCTCCAGAGACTAAGTCCGAAAGGGCAAATGGTTAACCAGTAAGCAGAGTAATCATTAACCAAAAATCGCAAAAGTAAGTAAAAAGTGTGAAATCATTAACCAAAAACTCGAAAATAATGTCCAGAGACTAAGTCCGAAAGGGCAAATGGTTAACCAGTAAGCAGAGTAATCATTAACCAAAAGGCGCAAAAGTAAGTAAAAAGTATGAAATCAGTAACCAAAAAGCGCAAAAATATGTTAAAAGTGTGAAATCATTAACCAAAAACTCGAAAATAATGTCCAGAGACTAAGTCCGAAAGGGCAAATGGTTAACCAGTAAGCAGAGTAATCAGTAACCAAAAAGGGCAAAAGTAAGTAAAAAGTGTGAAATCATTAACCAAAAACCCAAAAATAATGTCCAGAGACTAAGTCCGAAAGGGCAAATGGTTAACCAGTAAGCAGAGTAATCATTAACCAAAAATCGCAAAAGTAAGTAAAAAGTATGAAATCATTAACCAAAAAGCACAAAATTAAGTTAAAAGTGTGAAATCATTAACCAAAATGTCGAAAACAATGTCCAGAGACTAAGTCCGAAAGGGCAAATGGTTAACCAGTAAGCAGAGTAATCATTAACCAAAAATCGCAAAATTAAGTTAAAAGTGTGAAATCATTAACCAAAATGTCGAAAACAATGTCCAGAGACTAAGTCCGAAAGGGCAAATGGTTAACCAGTAAGCAGAGTAATCATTAACCAAAAATCGCAAAAGTAAGTAAAAAGTGTGAAATCATTAACCAAAAACTCGAAAATAATGTCCAGAGACTAAGTCCGAAAGGGCAAATGGTTAACCAGTAAGCAGAGTAATCATTAACCAAAAGGCGCAAAAGTAAGTAAAAAGTATGAAATCATTAACCAAAAAGCGCAAAAATATGTTAAAAGTGTGAAATCATTAACCAAAAAGTCGAAAATAATGTGCAGAGACTAAGTCCGAAAGGGCAAATGGTTAACCAGTAAGCAGAGTAATCATTAACCAAAAAGCGCAAAAATATGTTAAAAGTGTGAAATCATTAACCAAAAACTCGAAAATAATGTCCAGAGACTAAGTCCGAAAGGGCAAATAATTAACCAGTAAGCAGAGTAATCATTAACCAAAAAGCGCAAAAGTAAGTAAAAAGTGTGAAATCATTAACCAAAAAGTCGAAAATAATGCCCAGAGACTAAGTCCGAAAGGGCAAATGGTTAACCAGAAAATCCGTCGAATAATGTCCAGAGACTAAGTCCGAAAGGGCAAATGGTTAACCAGTGGAAGGGCGATCAAGCGGAAAAATTTGCCCCGGTTACCCGGGATGGAGTTCCAGAGGTCCGGCCAGAGTTGTCAAATTCGTCCCGCTGATCGGACGCTTGTCATTCGGGTGGCTGGGGGTTGGCGGGGTATCTGCACAGTAGTAGGAGGTGGCAAGTCGGGACTTGGACGTTTATTCCAAGAGTCCACCCGAGCCTCCAGGTCTGCAGAGACCGACCCTAGCTGCCGCCCAACCGACTTTTAAGCCTTTTTCGGATGGGGATTTTTTCCCATTTTCGTCCATTTTTCGGGTTTTCTGTCGGGCTTAATAGGCGGCAGCCTGACCCCCGGCCGAGGCGGGGGGCGCACTCTCCCTTGCGTAAGGGTCCGGATTTGCCCCGGAAAGTGCCCCCGACGGCCTCCCGACCCGGGTGCCTGCAGGGCGGGGGGAAAGGGTAGTCCCAGCCGCAGGAAATCATTAACCAAAAGACTTAGCCGTCGGGGCAGAGGCTAAGACCCGGGCTGGTGAAATCATTAACCAAAAGGAATGCACCCTTTTCCGAAAGTGCAGGCCGAAATAAGGCGAGCCTTGGGCCGGGAAGGCCAAAACCCCCAACTCATGGAAGTGTATGGGGTCGGACTCGGCGACTTTCCCGGGCCCCGAGTTGACCTTTCCCCACGGGGGCGGTCAAGTTGCTCCCGCCAAGAGGGCACGTTGCATTTGCTGCCGCTCTAGTCCCCGGGCTAGTTAATCAGTTGCCGTCGGAAGTCCCGATGCCGAAATGAAAAATGGCCGTTGCGGCGATTTGGCGCCTCATTTTCGGAAGGACTACCGGCAGGCAACCCGCCGAATTGACACTTGCGATTCGGGTGGCTGGGGGTTGGCGGGGTACCCGGAGATTTTCGGGAACTCGATTTTCAGAACTTTTGCTGGCAGCGGTTGCACTTGCAAAGTGGCCGAAGAAGTGCTCCCTCAAGGAAGGACCTTCTTTTGAAATAAAAGACCTTCCGAAGAGTGCCTGGAAGTCATTTATGAGCATTTAAGGGTAAATCTGGCGGACTTTCCATGCTCTGTTGCCGGCTCTGAAATATCGCACAGTTGGGTCTAGGCCGGTAGACTGGCTGTGAAAACAGACAAAGTGTTTTGGCGAGCGAGAGAAAACAAGGCCTTGGAAC
>NW_027141693.1:0-34646 GCF_036365525.1 Heterodontus francisci
TAGGGGGAGGAGGGGTTGGAGGATGGGAATGAAGATGGGGAGGGTGAGGCTGTTCGAGGGGAATGAAGAGAGGGAGGGAGGGGTGGTGTAGGGGAATGAAGAGGGGGTGGGAGGCGTAGTGGAGTGTTATGAAGAGGGGAGGGAGGGGGTGGGGGAGGAGAATGAAGAGGGGGAGGGAGGGGGTGGTGGATGGGAATGAAAGGGGGAGGGAGGAGGTGGTGGAGGGGAATGAAGTGGGGGAGGGAGGGGTAGGTGGAGGGGAATGAAGAGAGGTTGGAAGGGGGTTGTGGTGGATAATGAAGAGGGGGAGGGATGGGGATGTGGAGGGGAATGAGGAGAAGGAGGGAGGTGGTGGTGGAGGGGAATGAAGAGGGGGAGGGAGGGGTGGTGGAGCGGAATGAAGAGTGGAGGGATGGGGTGGTGGGGGGTAATGAAGAGGGGGAGGAAGGGGTTGGTGGAGGGGAATGAAAATGGGGATTGAGGGGGTGGTTCAGGAGAAAGAATAGGGGGAGCGAGGAGTGTGGTGGAGTGGAATGAAGCGCGGGAGGGAGGGGGTAGTGGAGGGAATGAAGAGGGGGAGGGTGGGGTGGTGGATGGGAAGGAATAGGGGAAGGGGGGGCGTTTAGGGGAATGAGAGGGGGAGGGTGTGGCTGGTGGAGGGAATGAAGAGGGGGAGGTGCTGGTGGAGGGGAATGAAGAGAGGGAGGGAGGGAGTGGAGGATGGGAATGACGATGGGGAGGGAAGGGGTGGTGGATGGAATGAAAATTGGGAGGGAGGGGAGGTGGATTGGAATTAAGAGGGGAGGGAGGGGGTGGTGGATGGGAAATGAAGATGCGGAGGGAGGGGGTGGTGGAGGGGAATGAAGGGGGGAGGGAGGGGTTGGAGGATGGGAATGAAGATGGGGAGGGTCAGGGTGTTCGAGGGGAATGAAGAGAGGGAGGGAGGGGGTGGTGGAGGGGAATGAAGAGGGCAGGGAAGGGAAGTGGAGGGCAATGAAGAGGGGGAGGGAGGTTGAGGTGGTGGGAATGAAGAGAAGGAGGGAGGGGTGGTGGATGGGAATGAAGAGGGAGGAGGGGTTGGTGGAGGGGAATGAAGAGGGTTGGGAGTGGGTTGTGGTTGATAATGAAGAGGGGAGGGGGTTGGATGTGGAGGGGAATGAAGAGGGGGGAAGTGGAGGCGGAGGGGAATGAAGAGGGGAGGGAGGGGGAAGTGGAGGGGAATGAAGATGGGGTGGGAGGGGAAGTGGAGTGTTATGAAGAGGGGAGGTGGGGGTGGTGGAGGAGAATGAAGAGGGGGAGGGAGGGTGAGGTGGAGGTGAATGAAGAGAAGGAGGGAGGGGTGGTGGATGGGAATGAGGAGGGGAGGGAGTGGGTCGTGGAGGGGAATGAAGAGGGGAGGGATTGGTAGGTGGAGGGGAATGAAGAGGGGTTGGGAGGGGGATGTTGAGGGGAGTGAAGAGGGTAGGGAGGTGGTGGTGGACGGGAATGAAGTGGTGGTGGGTGGGGGCGATGGATGGGAATGAAGAGAGCGAGAGAGGGTGTGGTGGATGGGAATTAAGAGGGGGAGGGAGGGAGAGGTGAAGGAGAAAGTAGAGGGGGAGGGAGGTGATTGTGGTGGAGAATGAGTAGGGGAGGGAGGGGATGGTGGAGAGGAATGAAGAGGGGGAGGGAGCGGGAGGTGGAGGAGTTTGAAGAGGGAGGGAGGGGGTGGTGGAGGAGAATGAGGAGGGGGAGGGAGTGTGAGGTGGAGGGGAAAGAAGAGAAGGAGGGAGGGGTGGTGGATGGGAATGAAGAGGGGAGGGAGGGGGTGGTGGAGGGGAATGAAGAGGGGTTGGGAGGGGGTTGTGGTGGATAATGAAGAGGGGGGAGGGGGAGGAATGTGGAGGGGAATGAAGAGGGGGAGGGAGGGTGTGGTGGAGGGGAATGAAGAGGGGAGGGAGGGGGACGTGGAGGGGAATGAAGCGCGGGAGGGAGGGGTTAGTGGAGGGAATGAAGAGGGGGAGGTGGGGGTGGTGGATGGGAAGGAAGAGGGGGAAAGAGGGGTCGTTTAGGGGAATGAGAGGGGGAGGGTGTGGCTGGTGGAGGGGAATGAAGAGGGGGAGGGGCTGGTGGAGCGGAATGAAGAGCGGGAGGGAGGGAGTGGAGGATGGGAATGACGATGGGGAGGGAGGGGGTGGTGGATGGGAATGAAAATTGGAGGGAGGGGGAGGTGGATTGGAATGAAGAGGAGGAGCGAGGGGGTGGTGGATGGGAATGAAGATGCGGAGGGAGGGGGTGGTGGAGGGGAATGAAGAGGAGGAGGGAGGGGTTGGAGGATGGGAATGAAGATGGGGAGGGTGAGGGTGTTCGAGGGGAATGAAGAGAGGGAGGAGGGTGTTGTGTACGGGAATGAAGAGGGGGTGGGAGGGGTAGTGGAGTGTTATGAAGAGGGGGAGGGAGGGGGTGGTGGAGGAGAATGAAGCGGGGGAGGGAGGGTGAGGTGGAGGGGAATGAAGAGAAGGAGGGAGGGGTGGTGGATGGGAATGAGGAGGGGGAGGGAGGGGTTGTTGGAGGGGAATGAAGCGGGGGAGGGAGGGGTAGGTGGAGGGAAATGAAGAGGGGTTGGGAGGGGAATGTTGAGGGGAGTGAAGAGGTGAGGGAGGTGGTGGTGGAAGGGAATGAAGTGGTGGTGGGTGGGGGCGATGGATGGGAATGAAGAGGGGGAGAGAGGGTGTGGTGGATGGGAATTAAGAGGGGGAGGGAGGGGGAGGTGAAGGAGAAAGAAGAGGGGGAGGAAGGGGGAGGTGGAGGAGTATGAAGAGGGGGAGGGAGGGGGTGGCGGATGGGAATGAGAGGGTTAGGGAGAGGGAGCTGGGGGGGAATGAAGAGGGGATGGGAGGGGTAGGTGGAGGAGAATGAAGAGGGGAGGGAGGGGGAGGTGGAGGAGAAAGAAGAGGTGAGGGAGGGGTAGGTGGAGCAGAATGAAGAAAGGGAGGGAGGTGGTGGTGGTGGAGAATGAGTAGGGGGAGGGAGGGGATGGTGGAGAGGAATGAAGAGGGGGAGGGAGCGGGAGGTGGAGGGGATTGAAGAGAGGGAGGGAGGGGGATGTGGAGGGGAATGAGGAGTGGGAGGGAGGTGGTGGTGGTGCAGAATGAAGAGGGGGAGTGAGGGGATGGTAGAGAGGAATGAAGAGGGGGAGGGAGCGGGAGGTGGAGGGGAATGAAGAGGGGATGGGAGGGTGTGGTGGAGGATAATGAGAGGGGAGGGAGGGGGAGGTGGAGGAGCAAGAAGAGGGGTTGGGAAGGGCTGGTGGAGGGGAATGAAGCGGAGGAGGGAGGGGGTCATGGAGGGGAATGAAGAGGAGGAGGGAGGTGGAGGTTGAGGATAAAGAAGAGGGGGACGGGAGGTGGAGGTGAATGAAGAAGGGGAGGAAGGGGGAGGTGGACGGGAATGAAGAGGGGGAGGGAGGGGGTGGAGGATGGGAATGAAGAGGGGTAGGGAGGGTGATGTGGAGTGGAATGAAGTGGGGAGGAAGGGGGAGGTGGACGGGAATGAAAAGGGGGAGGGAGGGGGTGGAGGATGGGAATGAAGAGGGGGAGGGAGGGGGATGTGGAGGGGAATGAGGTGGTGGAGGGAGGTGCAGGTGGAGCAGAAAGAAGAGGGGAGGGTGGAGGAGGTGGTGGAGAATGAAGAGGGGGAGGGAAGGGTGGTGGATGGGAATGAAGAGGGGGAGGGAGGGGATGGTGGAGGGGAATGAAGAGGGGTTGGGAGAGGTAGGTGGAGGAGAAAGTAGAGGAGGAGGGAGGGGTGAGGTGGAGGATAATGAAGAGTGGGAGGGAGGGGGTGGTGGATGGAATGAAGAGGGGAAGTGAGGGGCAGGTGGAGAGGAATGAAGGGGGGATGGAGGGGGTGGTGGAGGGGAATGAAGAGGGTGAGGGGGTGGGTGATGGAGGGAAATGAAGAGGGGGAGGGAGGCGTTTGTGGCGGGAAATGTCGATGGGAGGAAGGGGGAGCTGGAGGGGAATGTAGAGGGGGGAGGGAGGGGCTAGTGGAGGGGAATGAAGATGGGGAGGAAGGGGCAGGTGGAGGGCAATGAAGAGGGGGAGGGAGGTGGAGGAGGAGGAGAATGAAGAGGGGGAGGGCGGGGCAGGTGGAGGGGAATGAAGAGGGGGAGGGAGGGGCAGGTGGAGACGAATGCAGAGGGGGATGGATGGGGCGGTGGAGGGGAATGAAGAGGGGGAGGGGGTGGGTGGTGGAGGGGAATGAAGAGGGGGAGGGAGGGGGTTGTGGAGGGGAATGATGATGGGAGGAAGGGGGAGGTGGAGGGGAATGAAGATGGGGAGGGAGGGGAGGTGGAGGGGAATGAAGAGGGGGGAGGAAGGGGCAGGTGGAGGCAAATGAAGAGGGGGAGGAAGCGAGTGGAGGATGGGAATCAAGAGGGGGAGGGAGGGGGAGGTGGAGGGCAATGAAGAGGGGGAGCGAGGGGGAGGTGGGGGGTAATGAAGAGTGGCAGGGAGGGGGTGGTGGATGGGAAAGAAGAGGGGAAGGGAGGGGCAGGTGGAGAGCAATGAAGAGTAGGATGGAGGGGTGGTGGAGGGGAATGAAGCGTGGAGGCAGGGTGTTGTGGCGGGAATTGAAGATGGGAGTAAGGGGTAGGTGGAGGGGAATGAAGAGGGGGAGGGAGGGGCTGATGGAGGGGAATGAAGAAGGGGAGGGAGGGGGAGATGGAGGGAATGAAGATGGGGAGGAGGGGGAGGTGGAGGGAAATGAAGAGGGGGAGGGAGGGGATGGAGGATGGGAATGAAGAGGGGGAGGAGGGGTAGGTGGAGGGGAATGAAGAGGGGTTGGGAGGGGGATGTTGAGGGGAGTGAGAGGGTAGGGAGGTGGTGGTGGACGGGAATGAAGTGGTGGTGGGTGGGGGCGATGAATGGGAATGAAGAGAGGGAGAGAGGGTGTGGTGGATGGGAATTAAGAGGGGGAGGGAGGGAGAGGTGAAGGAGAAAGAAGAGGGGGAGGGAGGGGGAGGTGGAGGAGTATGAGAGGGGGAGGGAGGGGGTCGTGTATGGAATGAAGAGGGTTAGGGTGGGGGAGGTGGAGGGAATGAAGAGGGGATGGGAGGGGGAGGTGGAGGAGAATGAAGAGGGGGAGGGAGGGGGAGGTGGAGGAGAAAGAAGAGGGGAGGGAAGGGTAGGTGGAGCAGAATGAAGAGGGGGAGGGTGGGGATCGTGGATGCGAATGAAGAGGAGGAGGGAGGTGGAGCTGTAGGAGAAAGAAGAGGGGGTGGGGGAGGTGGAGGAGAATGAAGAAGGGGAGGGAGTGGGAGGTGGAGGAGAAAGAAGAGGGGGAGGGAGGGGGAGGTAGAGGAGAATGAAGAGGGGGAGGGAGGTGGTGGTGGTGGAGAATGAGTAGGGGGAGGGAGGGGATGGTGGAGAGGAATGAAGAGGGGAGGGAGCGGGAGGTGGAGAGGTTTGAAGAGGGGAGGGAGGGGGTGGTGGAGGAGAATGAGGAGGGGGAGGGAGCGTGATGTGGAGGGGAAAGAAGAGAAGGAGGGAGGGGTGGTGGATGGAATGAAGAGGGGGAGGGAGGGGGTGGTGGAGCGGAATGAAGAGGGGGGAGGGGAGGGGTAGGTGGAGGGGAATGAAGAGGGGTTGGGAGGGGGTTGTGGTGGATAATGAAGAGGGGGAGGGGGAGGAATGTGGAGGGGAATGAAGAGGGGGAGGGAGGGTGTGGTGGAGGGGAATGAAGAGGGGAGGGAGGGGGAAGTGGAGGGGAATGAAGCGCGGGAGGGAGGGGTTAGTGGAGGGGAATGAAGAGGGGGAGGGTGGGGGTGGTGGATGGGAATGAAGAGGGGGAGGGAGGGGGTGGTGGAGCGGAATGAAGAGGGGGAGGGAGGGGTAGGTGGAGGGGAATGAAGAGGGGTTGGGAGGGGTTGTGGTGGATAATGAAGGGGGAGGGGGAGGAATGTGGAGGGGAATGAAGAGGGGGAGGGAGGGTGTGGTGGAGGGGAATGAAGAGGGGAGGGGGGAAGTGGAGGGGAATGAAGCGCGGGAGGGAGGGGTTAGTGGAGGGGAATGAAGAGGGGAGGGTGTGGCTGGTGGAGGGGAATGAAGAGGGGGAGGGGCTGGTGGAGCGGAATGAAGACGGGAGGGAGGGAGTGGAGGATGGGAATGATGATGGGGAGGGAGGGGGTGGTGGATGGGAATGAAAATTGGGAGGGAGGGGGAGGTGGATTGGAATGAAGAGGAGGAGCGAGGGGTGGTGGATGGGAATGAAGATGCGGAGGGAGGGGGTGGTGGAGGGGAATGAAGAGGGGGAGGGAGGGGTTGGAGGATGGGAATGAAGATGGGGAGCGTGAGGGTGTTCGAGGGGAATGAAGAGAGGGAGGGAGGGTGTTGTGTAGGGGAATGAAGAGCGGAGGGAGGGGGAGGTGGAGGAGAAAGAAGAGGGGGAGGGAGGGGGAGGTAGAGGAGAATGAAGAAAGGGTGGGAGGTGGTGGTGGTGGAGAATGAGTAGGGGGAGGGAGGGGATGGTGGAGAGGAATGAAGAGGGGGAGGGAGCGGGAGGTGGAGGGGATTGAAGAGAGGGAGGGAGGGGGATGTGGAGGGAATGAGGAGGGGGAGGGAAGTGGTGGTGGTGCAGAATGAAGAGGGGGAGTGAGGGGATGGTAGAGAGGAATGAAGAGGGGGAGGGAGCGGGAGGTGGAGGGGAATGAAGAGGGGATGGGAGGGTGTGGTGGAGGATAATGAAGAGGGGAGGGAGGGGGAGGTGGAGGAGCAAGAAGAGGGGTTGGGAAGGGCTGGTGGAGGGGAATGAAGCGGAGGAGGGAGGGGGTCGTGGAGGGGAATGAAGAGGAGGAGGGAGATGGAGGTTGAGGATAAAGAAGAGGGGGAGGGGGTGGTGGAGGTGAATGAAGAAGGGGAGGAAGGGGGAGGTGGACGGGAATGAAGAGGGGGAGGGAGGGGGTGGAGGATGGGAATGAAGAGGGGTAGGGAGGGGGATGTGGAGTGGAATGAAGTGGGGAGGAAGGGGGAGGTGGACGGGAATGAAAAGGGGAGGGAGGGGGTGGAGGATGGGAATGAAGAGGGGGAGGGAGGGGATGTGGAGGGGAATGAAGTGGTGGAGGGAGGTGCAGGTGGAGCAGAAGAAGAGGGGGAGGGTGGAGGAGGTGGTGGAGAATGAAGACGGGGAGGGAAGGGTGGTGGATGGGAATGAAGAGGGGGAGGGAGGGGATGGTGGAGGGGAATGAAGAGGGGTTGGGAGGGGTAGGTGGTGGAGAAAGTAGAGGAGGAGGGAGGGTGAGGTGGAGGATAATGAATAGTGGGAGGGAGGGGGTGGTGGATGGGAATGAAGAGGGGAAGTGAGGGGCAGGTGGAGAGGAATGAAGGGGGAATGGAGGGGGTGGTGGAGGGAATGAAGAGGGTGAGGGGGTGGGTGATGGAGGGAAATGAAGAGGGGGAGGGAGGCGTTTGTGGCGGGAAATGTCGATGGGAGGAAGGGGGAGCTGGAGGGGAATGAAGAGGGGGAGGGAGGGGCTAGTGGAGGGGAATGAAGATGGGGAGGAAGGGGCAGGTGGAGGGCAATGAAGAGGAGGAGGAGGTGGAGGAGGAGGAGGAGAAAGAAGAGGGGGAGGGTGGGGGTGGTGGCGGAGAATGAAGAGGGGGAGGGAGGGGGAGGTGGAGGGGAATGAAGAGGGGGTGGAAGGGGGAGGTGGAGGAGAATGAAGAGGGGAGGGCGGGGCAGGTGGAGGGAATGAAGAGGGGTAGGGAGGGGCAGGTGGAGACGAATGAAGAGGGGGATGGGTGGGGCGGTGGAGGGGAATGAAGAGGGGGAGGGGGTGGGTGGTGGAGGGGAATGAAGAGGGGGAGGGAGGGGGTTGTGGAGGGGAATGATGATGGGAGGAAGGGGGAGGTGGAGGGGAATGAAGAGGGGGAGGGAGGGGAGGTGGAGGGGAATGAAGAGGGGAGGAAGGGGCAGGTGGAGGCAAATGAAGAGGGGGAGGAAGCGGGTGGAGGATGGGAATCAAGAGGGGAGGGAGGGGGAGGTGGAGGGCAATGAAGAGGGGGAGCGAGGGGGAGGTGGGGGGTAATGAAGAGGGGGAGGGAGGGGCTGATGGAGGGGAATGAAGAAGGGGAGGGAGGGGGAGATGGAGGGGAATGAAGAGGGGGAGGAAGGGGGAGGTGGAGGGAAATGAAGAGGGGGAGGGAGGGGATGGAGGATGGGAATGAAGAGGGGGATGGAGCGGGTGGTGGAGGGGAATGAAGAGGGGGAGGGAGGGGGTTGTGGCGGGGAATGAAGATGGGAGGAAGGGGGAGGTGGAGGGGAATGAAAAGGGGGAGGGAGGGGAAGGTGGAGGGGAATGAAGAGGAGGAGGGTGGTGGAGGTGGAGGAGAAAGAAGAGGGGGAGGGAGGGGGAGGTGGTGGAGAATGAAGAGGGGGAGCGAGGGGTGGTGGATGGAATGAAGAGGGGGAGGGAGAGGGAGGTGGAGGGGAATGAAGAGTGGGAGGGAGGGCGTGGTGGATGGGAAAGAAGGGGGGAGGAAGGGGCAGGTGGAGGGGAGTGAAAAGGGGGAGGGAGCGGGTGGTGGAGGGGAATGGAGAGGGGAGGGAGGGAGTTGTGGCGGGAAATGAAGATGGGAGGAAGGGGGAAGTGGAGGGAATGAAGAGGGGAGGGAGGGGCTGGTGGAGGGGAATGAAGAGGGGGAGGAAGGGGCAGGTGGAGGGGAGTGAAAAGGGGGAGGGAGGGGGAGATGGATTGGAATGAAGAGGGGGAGGAAGGGGGAGGTGGAGGGGAATGGATAGGAGGAGGGAGGTGGAGGTGGAGGAGAAAGAAGAGGGGGAGGGATGGGGAGGTGGTGGAGAATGAAGAGGGGGAGGGAGGGGGACGTGGATGGGAATGAAGAGGGGGTGGGAGGGGGAGGTGGAGAAGAAAGAAGAGGGGAGGGAGTGGGAGGTGGAGGAGAATGAAGACGGGGAGCGAGGGGGAGGTGGAGGGGGAATGAAGAGGGGGAGGGAGGGTGTGGTGGATGGGAATGAAGAGGGGGAGGGTGGGGGAGGAGGAGGAGAATGCAGAGGGTGGTGGGAGGGGGAGGTGGAGGAGACTGAAGAGGGGGAGGGTGGTGGTGGTGGATGGGAATGAAGAGGGGGAGGTTGGGGGAGGTGGAAGGGAATGAAGAAGGGGACGGAGGGAGGTGTAGGGGGATGAAGAGGGGGACGGAGGGGGAGGTGGAGGGAATGAAGAGGGGGAGGGAGTGGGTGGTGGATGGGAATGTAGATGGGAGGAAGGGGAGGTAGAGGGGAATGAAGAGGGGGAGGGATGGGGAGGTGGAGGGGAATGAAGTGGGGGAGGAAGGGGGAGGTGGAGGGGAATGATGATGAGAGGGAGGGAGTGGAGGATACGAATGCAGAGCGGGAGGGAGGGGGAGGTGAAGGAGAAAGAAGAGGGGGAGGGAGGGGGAGGTGGAGGAGAATGAAGACGGGGAGCGAGGGGGAGGTTGAGGGGGAATGAAGAGGGGGAGGGAGGGTGTCGTGGATGGAATGAAGAGGGGGAGGGAGGGGGAGGAGGAGGGGAAAGAAGAGGGGGTGGGAGGGCGTTATGGAGGGGAATGAAGATGGGAGGAAGGGGGAGGTGGAGGGGAAAGAAAAGGGGAGGGAGGGGAAGGTGGAGGGGAATGAAGAGGGGGAGGAAGGGGGAGGTGGAGGGGAATGAAGACGGGGAGCGAGGGGGAAGTGGAGGGGGAATGAAGAGGGGGAGGGAGGGTGTGGTGGATGGGAATGAAGAGGGGGAGGGTGGGGGAGGAGGAGGAGAATGCAGAGGGTGTGGGAGGGGGAGGTGGAGGAGACTGAAGAGGGGGAGGTTGGTGGTGGTGGATGGGAATGAAGAGGGGGAGGTTGGGGGAGGTGGAAGGGAATGAAGAAGGGGACGGAGGGGGAGGTGTAGGGGGATGAAGGGGGGGACGGAGGGGGAGGTGGAGGGGAATGAAGAGGGGGAGGGAGTGGGTGGTGGATGGGAATGTAGATGGGAGGAAGGGGAGGTAGAGGGGAATGAAGAGGGGGAGGGATGGGGAGGTGGAGGGGAATGAAGTGGGGGAGGAAGGGGGAGGTGGAGGGGAATGATGAGGGAGAGGGAGGGAGTGGAGGATACGAATGCAGAGCGGGAGGGAGGGGGAGGTGAAGGAGAAAGAAGAGGGGGAGGGAGTGGGAGGTGGAGGAGAATGAAGACGGGGAGCGAGGGGGAGGTTGAGGGGGAATGAAGAGGGGGAGGGAGGGTGTCGTGGATGGAATGAAGAGGGGGAGGGAGGGGGAGGAGGAGGAGAATGCAGAGGGGGTGGGAGGGGGAGGTGGAGGAGACTGAAGAGGGGGAGGGAGGTGGTGGAGGATGGGAATGAAGAGGGGTAGGTTGGGGGAGGTGGAAGGGAATGAAGAAGGGGACGGAGTGGGAGGTGTAGGGGGATGAAGAGGGGGACGGAGGGGGAGGTGGAGGGGAATGAAGAGGGGGAGGGAGGGGTGGTGGATGGGAATGTAGATGGGAGGAAGGGGGAGGTAGAGGGGAATGAAGAGGGGAGGGATGGGGTGGTGGAGGGGAATGAAGTGGGGGCGGAAGGGGGAGGTGGAGGGGAATGATGAGGGGGAGGGAGGGAGTGGAGGATACTAATGCAGAGCGGGAGGGAGGGGGAAGTGCAGGAGAAAGAAGAGGGTGAGGGAGGGGGAGGTGGAGGAGAATGAAGACGGGAAGGGAGGGGGAGGTGGAGGGGGTATGAAGAGGGGGAGGGAGGGTGTGGTGGATGGGAATGAAGAGGGTGAGGGAGGGGGAGGTGGAAGGGAATGTAGAAGGGGAGGGAGGGGGAGGTGTAGGGGGATGAAGAGTGGGACGGAGGGGGAGGTGGAGCGGAATGAAGAGGCGGGGAGGGGACGGTGGAGGGGAATGAGGAGAGGGAAGGAGGTGGTGGTGGAGGGGAATGAAGAAGGGGAGGAAGGGGGAGGTGGAGGGGAATGAAGAGGTGGAGGGAGGGGTTGGAGGATGGGAATGAAGAGGGGGAGGGAGGGATAGGTGGAGGATAATGAAGAGGGGAGGGAGGGGATGGAGGATGGGAATGAAGAGGGGGAGGGAGGGGGAGGAGGAGGAGAACGTAGATGGCGTGGGAGGGGGAGGTGGAGGCGAATGAAGAGGGGGAGGGAGGTGGTGGTGGATGGGAATGAAGAGTGGGAGGGATAGGGAGGTGGAAGGGAATGAAGAGGGGGAAGGAGGGTGTGGTGGATGGGAGTAAAGAGGCGGGGAGGGGGTGGTGGAGGGGAACGAAGAAGGGGAGGGAGTGGGTTGTGGAGGGGAATGAAGAGTGGGAGGGAGGGGTGGTGGAGGGAATGAAGAGAGGGAGGGAGGGGCAGGTGGAGGTTAATGAAGAGGGGGAGGGAGGGGTTGGTGGAGGGGAATGAAGAGGGGAGGGAGGGGTAGTTGGAGGGGAATGAAGAGGGAGAGGGAGTGGTTGGTGGAGGGGAATGAAGAGGGGGAGGGAGGGGCTGGTGGAGGGGAATGTAGATGGGAGGAAGGGGAGGTAGAGGGGAATGAAGAGGGGGAGGGATGGGGAGGTGGAGGGGAATGAAGTGGGGGAGGAAGGGGGAGGTGGAGGGGAATGATGAGGGAGAGGGAGGGAGTGGAGGATACGAATGCAGAGCGGGAGGGAGGGGGAGGTGAAGGAGAAAGAAGAGGGGGAGGGAGGGGGAGGTGGAGGAGAATGAAGACGGGGAGCGAGGGGGAGGTTGAGGGGGAATGAGAGGGGGAGGGAGGGTGTCGTGGATGGAATGAAGAGGGGGAGGGAGGGGGAGGAGGAGGAGAATGCAGAGGGGGTGGGAGGGGGAGGTGGAGGAGACTGAAGAGGGGGAGGGAGGTGGTGGAGGATGGGAATGAAGAGCGGTAGGTTGGGGGAGGTGGAAGGGAATGAAGAAGGGGACGGAGTGGGAGGTGTAGGGGGATGAAGAGGGGGACGGAGGGGGAGGTGGAGGGGAATGAAGAGGGGAGGGAGGGGTGGTGGATGGGAATGTAGATGGGAGGAAGGGGGAGGTAGAGGGAATGAAGAGGGGGAGGGATGGGGTGGTGGAGGGGAATGAAGTGGGGGCGGAAGGGGGAGGTGGAGGGGAATGATGAGGGGGAGGGAGGGAGTGGAGGATACTAATGCAGAGCGGGAGGGAGGGGAAGTGCAGGAGAAAGAAGAGGGTGAGGGAGGGGGAGGTGGAGGAGAATGAAGACGGGGAGGGAGGGGGAGGTGGAGGGGGTATGAAGAGGGGGAGGGAGGGTGTGGTGGATGGGAATGAAGAGGGTGAGGGAGGGGGAGGTGGAAGGGAATGTAGAAGGGGAGGGAGGGGAGGTGTAGGGGGATGAAGAGTGGGACGGAGGGGGAGGTGGAGCAGAATGAAGAGGCGGGGAGGGGACGGTGGAGGGGAATGAGGAGAGGGAAGGAGGTGGTGTTGGAGGGGAATGAAGAAGGGGAGGAAGGGGGAGGTGGAGGGGAATGAAGAGGTGGAGGGAGGGGTTGGAGGATGGGAATGAAGAGGGGGAGGGAGGGATAGGTGGAGGATAATGAAGAGGGGAGGGAGGGGGATGGAGGATGGGAATGAAGAGGGGGAGGGAGGGGGAGGAGGAGGAGAACGTAGATGGCGTGGGAGGGGGAGGTGGAGGCGAATGAAGAGGGGGAGGGAGGTGGTTGTGGATGGGAGTAAAGAGGCGGGGAGGGGGTGGTGGAGGGGAACGAAGAAGGGGAGGGAGTGGGTTGTGGAGGGGAATGAAGAGTGGGAGGGAGGGGTGGTGGAGGGAATGAAGAGAGGGAGGGAGGGGCAGGTGGAGGTTAATGAAGAGGGGGAGGGAGGGGTTGGTGGAGGGGAAAGAAGAGGGGAGGGAGGGGTAGTTGGAGGGGAATGAAGAGGGAGAGGGAGTGGTTGGTGGAGGGGAATGAAGAGGGGGAGGGAGGGGCTGGTGGAGGGGAATGAAGAGGGGGAGGGAGGGGGAGATGGAGGAGAAAGAAGAGGGGGGAGGGAGTGGGAGGTGGAGGAGAATGAAGAGTGGAAGGGAGGTGGGGGTGAATGTGAATGAAGAGGGGGAGGTTGGGGGAGGTGGAGGGGAATGAAGAAGGGGAGGGAGGGGAGGTGTAGGGGGTTGAAGAGGGGGACGGATGGGGCTGTGGAGGGAATGAAGTGGGGGAGGGAGGGAATGGTGGATTGTGAATGAAGAGGGGGTGGGAGGTTGAGATGGAGGGGAATGAAGAAGGGGAGGGTGGGGAGGTGTAGGGGGTTGAAGTGGGGGACTGATGGGGAGGTGGAGGGAAATGAAGTGGGGGAGGGAGGGAATGGTGGATGGGAATGAAGAGGGGGAGGGAGGGGGTGGTGGAGGGGAATGAGGAAAGGGAGGGATGGGTTGGTGGAGGGGAATCAAAAGGGGGAGGGAGGGGGTGGTGGAGGGGAATGAAGTGCGGGAGGGAGGGGTTGGTGGAGGGGAATGAAGAAGGGGAGGGAGGGGGAGGTGGAGGGTAATGAAGAGGGGGAGGGTGGGGTTGATGGAGGTGAATGAAGAGGGGAGGGATGTGTTGGTGGAGGGGAATGAGGAAGGGGAGGGAGGGGGTGGTGGTGGGGAATGAAGATGGGGAGGGAGGGGGTGGTGGTGGGGAATGAAGAGGGGGAGGGAGGGGTGGTGAAGGGGAATGAAGAGGGGAAGGGAGGGGCTGGTGGAGGGGATTGAAAAGGGGGAGGGAGTGGGTGGTGGATGGGAATGAAGAGGGGGAGGGAGCGGGTGGTGGAGTGGAATGAAAATGGGGAGGGAGGGGGAGGTCCAGGGGAATGAAAAGGGGGAGGGAGGGCGCGGTGAACTGGAATGAAGAGGGGGAGGGAGGGGCTGGTGGAGGGGCATGAAGAAGGGGAGGGAGGGGGATGTGCACTGGAATGAACAGGGGGAGGGACGGGTCGTTGGTTGGGAATGAAGTGGAGGAGGGAGGGGGTGGTGGAGTGGAATGAAGAAGGGGAGGGAGGTGGTTTGTGGAGGGGAATGAAGAGGGGGAGAGAGGGGTTGATGGAGTGGAATGAAGAGGGGGAGTGCGGGGGTGGTGGATGGGAACGAAGAGAAGGAGGGAGACGGTGGGGGACGAGAATGAAGAGTGGATGGAGGGGCTGCTGGATGGGAAGGAAGAGGGGGAGGGAGGGGGCGGTGGAGGGGAATGAAGAGGGGGATGGAGGGGCAGGTGGAGTGGAATGTAGAGGGGGAGGGAGGGGGAACTGTAGGGGAAAGAACAGGGGGAGGGAGGGGTAGTGTAGGGGAATGAAGAGGGGTATGGGGGGGTGGAGGGGAATGAAGAGGGGGAGGGAGGGCGTGGTGCAGGGAAATGAAGAGGGGTATAGAGGGGGTGGTGGAGGGGAATGAAGAGGGGGAGGGTGGGCGTGGTGGAGGGAAATGAAGGGTGGGGGAGGAGGAGGAGAAAGAAGTGGGGGAGGGAGGGGGTGGTGGAGAGGAATGAGGAGAGGGAGGGAGGTGGTGGTGGAGGGGAATGAAGAATGGGAGGAAGGGGGAGGTGGAGGGGAATGAAGAGGGGGAGGGAGGGGGTGGAGGATGGGAATGAAGAAGGGGAGGGAGGGTGAGGTGGAGGGGAATGAAGAGGGAGAGGGAGGGGGTGGAGGATGGCAATGAAGAGGGGGAGGGAGGGGGAGGTGGAGGAGAAAGAAGAGGGGGAGGGAGGGGGAGGTGGAGGAGAATGAAGACGGGGAGCGAGGGGGAGGTGGAGGGGGAATGAAGAGGGGGAGGGAGGGGGTGGTGGTGGGGAATGAAGATGGGAGTGAGGGTTTGGTGGAGGGGAATGAAGAGGGGGAGGGAGGGGGTGGAGGATGGCAATGAAGAGGGGGAGGGAGGGGGAGGTGGAGGAGAAAGAAGAGGGGGAGGGAGGGGGAGGTGGAGGAGAATGAAGACGGGGAGCGAGGGGGAGGTGGAGGGGGAATGAAGAGGGGGAGTGAGGGTGTGGTGGATGGGAATGAAGAGGGGGAGGGAGGGGGAGGAGGAGGAGAAAGTAGATGGGGTGGGAGGGGCAGGTGGAGGGGAATGAAGAGTGGGAGGGAGGGGATGGTGGAGGGGAATGAAGACTGGGAGGGAGGGCCAGGTGGAGTGCAATGAATAGGGGGAGGGAGGGGATGGTGTTGGTGAATGAAGGGGGGAGGGAGGTGTTGGTGGAGGGGAATGAAGATTGGAGGGAGGGGTAGTTGGAGGGAAATGAAGAGGGGAGGGAGTGGTTGGTGGAGGGGAATGAAGAGGGGGAGGGCGGGTGTGGTGGTGGGGAATTAAGAGGGGGTGGGAGGGGGTGATGAAGGGGAATGAAGAGGGGGTGGGAGGGGGTGGTGGAGGGGAATAAAGAGGGGGCGGGAGGGCGAGGTCTAGGGGAATGAAAAGGGGGAGGGAGGGATAGGTGGAGCGGAGTGAAAAGGGGTGGGAGCGGGTGGTGGAGGGGAATGAAGAGGTGGAGGGAGGGGGATGTCAATGGGAATGAAACTGGGGAGGGAGGGGGAGGTGGAGTGGAATGAAGAGGGGGAGGGATGGGCTGGTGGAGGGGAATGAATTGGGGGAGGGAGGGCGATGTGGAGGGGATTGAAGAGGGGGAGGGAGGGCAATGTGGAGCGTATTGAAGAGTGGGAGGGAGGGGGTGCTGGATGGGAATGAAGAGAGGGAGGGAGGGGGTGGTCCAGGGGAATGAAAAGGAGGAGGGAGGGGTAAGTGGAGGGGTATGAAGAGGGAGAGGGAAGGGGTTGTGGAGGGGAATGAAAATGGGGAGGGAGGGGGTGGTGGACGAGAACGAAGAGAGGGAGGGAGGGGTGGAGGAGGGGAATGAAGAGGGGGAGGGAGGGGGAGGTGGAGGGGACTGAAGAGGGGCAGGGATGCAGAGGTGGATGGGAATGAAGAGGGGGAGGGAGGGGTTGGTGGAGGGGAATGAAGAGAGGGAGGGAGGGGTTTGTGGAGGGGAATGAAGAGGGGTTGGGATGGGGAGGTCCAGGGAATGATAAGGGTTTGGGATGGGATGGTGGAAGGGACGTAAGAGGGGGAAGGAGTTGGTGGTGGAGGGGAATGAAGAGGGGGGGGAAGGGGGATGTGGATGGGAATGAAGAGTGGGAGGGAGGGGGTGGTGAAGGGGAATGAAGAGGGGGATGAAGGGGATGTGGAGGGGAATGAAGAGGGGGTGGGAGCGGGTGGTGGAGGAGAATGAAGAGGTGGGGTGAGGGGTTGGTGGATGGGAATGAAGAGGGGGAGGGAGGCGGAGGTGGAGGAGAATGAAGAGGGGGAGGGCGGGGGAGGTGGAGGAGAATGAAGAGGGGGAGAGAGGGGGTGGTGGATGATTATGAAGTGCGGGAGGGAGGTGTTGGTGGATGATAACGAAGAGAGGGAGGGAGGGGTGGAGGAGGGGAATGAAGAGGGGGAGGGAGGGGGAGGTGGAGGGGACTGAAGATGGGCAGGGATGCAGAGGTGGATGGGAATGAAGAGGGGGATGGAGGGGGAGGTGGATGGGAATGAAGATGGGGAGGGAGGGGGAGGTGGAGGAGAATGAAGAGGGGGAGGGAGGGGGTGGTGGATGGGAATGAAGTGGGGGAGGGAGGGGGTGGTGGATGATTATGAATAGCGGGAGGGAGGTGTTGGTGGACGAGAACGAAGAGAGGGAGGAAGGGGTGGAGGAGGGGAATGAAGAGGGGGAGGGAGGGGAGGTGGAGGGGACTGAAGAGGGGCAGGGATGCAGAGGTGGATGGGAATGAAGAGGGGGAGGGAGGGGTTGGTGGAGGGGAATGAAGAGAGGGAGGGAGGGGGTTGTGGTGGGGAATGAAGAGGGGGAGCAAGGTGATGGTGAAGGGGAATGAAGAGTGGAAGGGAGTGGCTGGTGGAGGGGAATTAAGAGGGGAAGGGAGGGGGTGGTGGATGGGAATGAAGAGGGGGAGGGAGGGGGTGGTGGAAGGGAATGAAAAGGGGGAGGGAGTGGGAGGTCCTGAGGAATGAAAAGGGGGAGGGAGGGCGTGTTGGACCGGAATGAAGAGGGGGAGGGAGGGGGATGTGGACTGGAAGGAGGATTGGGAGGGACGGGTCGGTGGTTGGGAATGAAGAGGGGGAGGGAGGGGGTGGTGGAGGGGAATGAAGAGGGGAGGGAGGGGGATTGTGGAGTGGAATGAAGAGGGGGAGGGAGGGGGAGTTGGAGGGGAATGAAGAGGAGGAGAGCGCGGGTAGTGGAGGGGAATGAAGAGGGGGAGGGAGAGGGTAGTGGAGGTGAATGAAGAGTGGGAGTGTGGGGGTTGTGGATGGAAACGAAGTGGAGGAGGGAGAGGGTGGTGGAGGGGAATGAATAGGGTGAGGGAGGTGTTGGTGGAGGGGATTGAAGAGGGGGAGGAAGGGGGAGGTGGAGGGTAATGAAGAGGAGGAGGGTGGGGTTGAAGGAGGTGAATGAAGAGGGGAGGGAGGTGTTTGTGGAGGGGAATGAAGAGGGGGAGGGAGGGGGAGGTGGAGGGGAATGAAGAGGGGTAGGGAGGGGTTGGTGGAGGGGAATGAAGAGGGGGAGGGAGGGGGTGGTGGTGGGGAATGAAGAGAGCGAGGGAGGTGGTGGTGAAGGGGAATGAAGAGGGGAAGGGTGTGGCTGGTGGAGGGGAATGAAGAGGGGAGGGAGGGGGTGGTGGATGGGAATGAAGAGGGGGAGGGAGGGGGTGGTGGAGGGGAATGAAAAGGGGAAGGGAGGGGGAGGTCCAGGGGAATGAAAAGGGGGCGGGAGGGCGAGTTGGACCGGAATGATGAGGGGGAGGGTGGGGGTGGTTGCGGGGAATGAAGAAGGGGAGGGAGGGGGATGTGGACTGGAAGGAAGATTGGGAGGGACGGGTAGGAGGTTGGGAATGAAGAGGGGGAGGGATGTGGTTGTGGAGGGGAATGAAGAGGGGAGGGAGGGGGGATTGTGGAGTGGAATGAAGAGGGGGAGGAAGGGGGTGTTGGAGGGGAATGAAGAGGAGGAGGGTGCGGGTAGTGGAGGGGAATGAAGAGTGGGAGGGAGGGGGTAGTGGAGGTGAATGAAGAGGGGGAGTGTGGGGGTTGTGGATGGGAACGAAGAGGAGGAGGGAGAGGGTGGTGGAGGGGAATGAATCGGGTGAGGGAGGGGGTGGTGGATGGGAATGAAGAGGTGGAGGGAGGGTGTGGTGGAGGGGAATAAAGAGGGGGAGGGAGGGGGAGGTCCAGGGGAATGAAAAGGGGGAGCGAGGGAGAGGTGGAGCGGAATGAAGAGGGGTGGGAGCGGGTGGTGGAGGTGAATGAAGAGGTGGAGGGAACGGGTTGTCCATGGGAATGAAAAGGGGGAGGGAGGGGTAGGTGGAGTGGAATGAAGAGCGGGAGGGATGGGGTGGTGGAGGGGAATGAATTGGGGGAGGGAGGGCGATGTGGAGGGGAATGAAGAGGGGGAGGGAGGGCAATGTGGAGGGGAATGAAGAGTGGGAGGGAGGGGGTGGTGGATGGGAATGAAGAGGTGTTGGGAGGGTCAGGTCCAGGGGAATGATAAGGGTATGGGATGGGGTGGTGGATGGGAATGAAGAGGGGGAGAGAGCGGGTGGTGGAGGGGAATGAAAGGGGGAGGGAGGGTGAAGTGGAGGGGAATGAAGAGGGGGAGGGAGGGGGCGGTGGAGGGGAATGAGGAGAGGGAGAGAGGGGGTGGTGGAGGGGAATCAAAAGGGGGAGGGAATGGGTGGTGGAGGGGAATGAAGAGCGGGAGAGAGGGGTTGGTGGAGGGGAATGAAGAAGGGGAGGGCGGAGGAGGTGGAGGGTAATAAAGGGGGGGAGGGAGGTGGTGGTGGTGGGGAATGAAGAGGGGGAGGGAGGTGGTGGTGAACTGGAATGAAGAGGGGAAGGGAGTGGCTGGTGGAGGAGAATGAATAGGGGGTGGGAGGGGCTGCTGGATGGGAATGAAGAGGGGGAGGGAGGGGGTGGTGGAGGGGAATGAAGAGGGGAGGGAGGGGGATTGTGGAGGGGAATGAAGAGGGGGAGGGAGGGAGAGGTGGAGGGGAATGAAGAGGAGAAGGGACCATGTAGTGGAGGGGAATGAAGAGGGGGAGGGAGGGGGTGGTGGAGGGGATTGAAGAGGGGGAGTGTGGGGGTGGTGGATGGGAACGAGGAGGAGGAGGGAGGGGGTGGTGGATGGGAATGAAGTGGGGGAGGGCGGGGGAGTTGGAGGAGAATGAAGTGGGGGAGGGAGGGGGTGGTGGATGGTTATGAAGAGCGGGAGGGAGGTGTTGGTGGATGAGAACGAAGAGAGGGAGGGAGGGGGTGGAGGAGGGGAATGAAGAGGGGTAGGGAGGGGGAGGTGGAGGGGACGGAAGAGGGGCAGGGATGCAGAGGTGGATGGGAATGAAGAGGGGGACGGAGGGAGAGGTGGAGGGGAATGAAGAGGAGGAGGGAGCATTTAGTGGAGTGGAATGAAGAGGGGGAGGGAGGGGGTGGTGGAGGGGAATGAAGAGGGGGAGTGTGGGGGTGGTGGATGGGAACGAAGAGGAGGAGGGAGGGGGTGGTGGATGGGAATGAAGAGGTGGAGGGAGGGGGTGGTGGAGGGGAATAAAGAGGGGGAGGGAGGTCGAGGTCTAGGGGAATGAAAAGGGGGAGGGTGGTGTAGGTGGAGCGGAGTGAAAATAGGTGGGAGCGGGTGGTGGAGGGGAATGAAGAGGTGGAGGGAGGGGGATGTCCATGGGAATGAAACTGGGGAGGGAGGGGGAGGTGGAGTGGAATGAAGAGGGGGAGGGATGGGGTGGCAATGAAGAGGGGGAGGGAGGGGGAGGTGGAGGAGAATGAAGAGGTGGAGGTTGGGGGTGGTGGATGGGAATGAAGTGGGGGAGGGAGAGGGTGGTGGATGATTATGAATAGCGGGAGGGAGGTGTTGGTGGACGAGAACGAAGAGAGGGAGGGAGGGGGTGGAGGATGGGAATGAAGAGGGGGAGGGAGGGGGAGGTGGTGGGGACTGAAGAGGGGCAGGGATGCAGAGGTGGGTGGGAATGAAGAGGGGGATGGAGGGGGAGGTGGATGGGAATGAAGAGGGGGAGGGAGGGGGAGGTGGAGGAGAATGAAGAGGGGGAGGGAGGGGGTGGTGGATGGGAATGAAGTGGGGGAGGGAGGGGGTGGTGGAGGGGAATGAGGAGACGGAGAGAAGGGGTGGTGGAGGGGAATCAAAAGGGGGAGAGAGGGGTTGGTGAAGGGGAATGAAGAGCGGGAGGGAGGGGTTGGTGGAGGGGAATGAAGAGGGGGAGCGAGGGGTTGGTGGAGTGGAATGAAGAGGGGGAGGGAGGTGGTGGTGCTCGGGAATGAAGAGGGGGAGGGAGGTGGTGGTGAACGGGAATGAAGAGGGGAAGGGAGTGGCTGGTGGAGGGGAATGAAGAGCGGGTGGGAGGGGGTGCTGGATGGGAATGAAGAGGGGGAGGGAGGCGGTAGTGGGGGGGGAATGAAGAGGGGAGGGAGGGGATTGTGGAGGGGAATGAAGAGGGGGAGGGAGGGAGAGGTGGAGGGGAATGAAGAGGAGGAGGGAGCGGGAAGTGGAGGGGAATGAAGAGGGGGAGGGAGGAGGTGGTGGAGGGTAATGAAGAGGGGGAGTGTGGGGGTGGTGGATGGGAACGAAGAGGAGGAGGGAGGGGGTGGTGGATGGGAATGAAGAGGTGGAGGGAGGGGGTGGAGGAGGGAATAAAGAGGGGGAGGGAGGGGGAGCTCCAGGGGAATGAAAAGGGGGAAGGAGGGGGAAGTGGAGCGGAGTTAAAAGGGGTGGGAGCGGGTGGTGGAGGGGAATGAAGAGGTGGAGGGAGGGGGATGTCCATGGGAATGAAACTGGGGAGGGAGGGGGAGGTGGAGTGGAATGAAGAGGGGGAGGGATGGGGTGATGGAGGGGAATGAATTGGGGGAGGGAGGGCGATGTGGATGGGAATGAAGAGGGGGAGGGAGGGCAATGTGGAGAGTATTGAAGAGAGGGAGGGAGCGGGTGGCAGATGGGAATGAAGAGGGGAGGGAGGGGTTTTGTGGAGGGGAATGAAGTGGGGTTGGGATGGGGAGGTCCAGGGGAATGATAAGGGTTTGGGATGGGGTGGTGGATGGGAATGAAGTGGGGGAGAGAGCGGGTGGTGGAGGGGAATGAAAAGGAGGATGGAGGGTGAAGTGGAGGGGAATGAAGAGGGAGAGGGAAGGGGTTGTGGAGGGGAATGAAAATGGGGAGGGAGAGGGTGGTGGAGGGAAATGAAGAGGATGAGGGAGGGGTGGTGGAAGGGAAGTAAGAGGGGGAAGGGGTTGGTCGTGGAGGGGAATGAAGAAGGGGAGGAAGGGGGATGTGGAGGGGAATGAAGAGGGGGAGGGAGGGGGTGGTGGAGGGGAATGAAGAGGGGGATGGAGGGGGTGGTGGATGGGAATGAAGAGTGGGAGGGAGGGGCTGGTGGAGGAGCATGAAGAGGTGGAGTGAGGGGTTGGTGGATGGGAATGAAGAGGGGAGGGAGGCGGAGGTGGATGCGAATGAAGAGGGGGAGGGCGGGGGAGGTGGAGGAGAATGAAGAGGGGGAGAGAGGGGGTGGTGGATGATTATGAAGAGCGGGTGGGAGGGGTTGGTGGATGAGAACGAAGAGAGGGAGGGAGGGGGTGGAGGAGGGGAATGAAGAGGGGGAGGGAGGGGGATGTGGAGGGGACAGAAGAGGGGCAGGGATGCGGAGGTGGATGGGAATGAAGAGGGGGATGGAGGGGGAGGCGGATGGGAATGAAGAGGAGGAGGGAGGGGAGGTGGAGGAGAATGAAGAGGGGAGGGAGGGGGTGGTGGATGGGAATGAAGTGGGGGAGGGAGGGGGTGGTGGATGAGAATGAGAGGTGGAGGGAGGCGGAGGTGGATGGGAATGAAGAGGGGGAGGAAGGGGGAGGTGGAGGAGAATGAAGAGGGGGAGGGAGTGGGTGGTGGAGGGGAATGAAGAGGGGGAGGGAGGGTTTGGTGGAGGAGAATGAAGAAGCTGAGGGAGGGGGAGGGCAATGAAGAGGGTGAGGGAGCGCGAGGAGGAGGGGAATGAAGAGGGGGAGTGAGGAGGTGGTGGAGGGGAATGAAGCTGTGGGAGGGGGAGGGGACTGAAGAGGGTGAGGGAGGGCGAGGAGGAGGGGAATGAAGAGGGGGAGTGAGGAGGCGGTGGAGGGGAATGAAGAATCTGATGGAGGGGAGGGGAATGAAGAGGGTGAGGGAGGGCGAGGAGGAGCGGAATGAAGAGGGGGAGGGAGGGGAGGTGCAGGGGAATGAAGTGGTGGAGGGAGGGGGTGGGGGAGGGGAATGAAGAAGGGGATGGAGGGGGTGGTGGATGGGAATGAAGAGTGGGAGGGAGGGGGTGGTGGAGGGGAATGTCGAGGGGGATGAAGGGGATGTGGAGGGGAATGAAGAGGGGGTTCGAGCGGGTGGTGGAGGAGAATGAAGAGGTGGAGTGAGGGGTTGGTGGATGGGAATGAAGAGGGGGAGGGAGGCGGAGGTGGATGGGAATGAAGAGGGGGAGGGCGGGGGAGGTGGAGGAGAATGAAGAGGGGGAGAGAGGGGGTGGTGGATGATTATGAAGAGCGGGAGGGAGGTGTTGGTGGATGAGAACGAAGAAAGGGAGGGAGAAGGGTGGTGGATGGGAATGAAGAGGGGAGGGAGGGGTTTTGTGGAGGGGAATGAAGAGGGGTTGGGAGGGGGTGGTCCAGGGGAATGATATGGGTTTGGGATGGGGTGGTGGATGGGACTGAAGAGGGGGAGAGAGCGGGTGGTGGAGGGGAATGAAAAGGGGGAGGGAGGGGGAAGTGCAGGGGAATGAAGAGGGAGAGGGAGGGGGTGGTGGAGGGGAATGAAGAGGGGGATGGAGGGGGTGGTGGATGGAAATGAAGAGGATGAGGGAGGGGTGGTGGAATGGAAGTAAGAGGGGGAAGGAGGGGGTGGTGGAGGGGAATGAAGAGGGGGAGGAAGGTGGATGTGGAGGGGAATGAAGAGGGGGAGGGAGGGGGTGGTGGAAAGCAATGAAGAGTGGGTAGGAAGGGGTGGTGGATGGGAATGAAGTGGGGGAGGGAGGGGGAGGAGGAGGAGAAGAAGAGGGGGAGGGAGAGGGTGGTGGATGGGAATGAAGTGGGGGAGGGAGGGGGTGGTGGATGAGAATGAAGAGGGGGCTGGAGGGGGAGGTGGATGGGAATGAAGAGTGGGAGGGAGGGGGAGGTGGAGGAAAATGAAGAGGGGGAGGGGGGTGCAGGGCAATGAAGAGGTGGAGGGAGGGGGTGTGGGAGGGGAAGGAAGAGCGGGAGGGAGGGGTTGTGGAGGGGAATGAAGAGGGGGAGAGAGGGGGAAGTGGAGGGGAATGAATTGAGGGAGTGAGGGCGATGTGGAGGGGAATGAAGAGGGGGAGTGAGGGCAATGTGGAGAGTAATGAAGAGTGGGAGGGAGGGGGTGGTGGATGGGAATGAAGAGGGGAGGGAGGGGTTTTGTGGAGGGGAATGAAGAGGGGTTGGGAGGGGGAGGTCCAGGGGAATGATATGGGTTTGGGATGGGGTGGTGGATGGGACTGAAGAGGGGTAGAGAGCGGGTGGTGGAGGGGAATGAAAAGGGGGAGGGAGGGGGAAGTGCAGGGAAATCAAGAGGGAGAGGGAAGGGGTTGTGGAGGGGAATGAAGATTGGGAGGGAAGGGGTGGTGGAGGGAAATGAAGAGGATGAGGGAGGGGTGGTGGAATGGAAGTAAGAGGGGGAAGGAGGGGGTGGTGGAGGGGAATGAAGAGGGGTAGGAAGGTGGATGTGGAGGGGAATGAAGAGGGGGAGGGAGGGGTGGTGGAGGGGAATGAAGAGTGGGAAGGTGGGGGTCGTGGATGGGAATGAAGAGTGGGAGGGAGGGGGTGGTGGAGTGGAATGAAGAGAGGGGATGAAGGGGATGTGGAGGGGAATGAAGAGGGGGAGGGAGGGGGTGGTGGAGGAGAATTAAGAGGGGGAGGGAGGGGGTGGTGGAAATCAATGAAGAGTGGGTAGGAGGGGGTGGTGGATGGGAATGAACAGGGGAAGGGAGGCGGAGGTGGATGGGAATGAAGAGGGGAGGGCGTGAGAGGTGGAGGAGAATGAAGAGGGGGAGTGAGGGGGGTGGATGGGAATGAAGAGCGCGAGGGAGGGGTTGGTGGATGAGAACGAAGAGAGGGAGGGAGGGGGTGGTGGAGGGGAATGAAGAGGGGGAGGGAGGGTGAGGTGGAGGGGACTGAAGAGGGGCAGGGATGCGGAGGTGGATGGGAATGAAGAGGAGGATGGAGGGGGAGGTGGATGGGAATGAAGAGGGGGAGGGAGTGGGTGGTGGAGGAGAATGAAGAGTGGTAGTGAGAGGGTGGTGGATGGGAATGAAGTGGGGGAGGGAGGGGGTGGTGGATGAGAATGAAGAGGGGGAGGGAGGGGGAGGTGGATGGGAATGAAGAGGGGGAGGGAGGGGGAGGTGTAGGAGAATGAAGAGGGGGAGCGAGGGTGTGGTGGAGGGGAATGAAGAGGGGGAGGGAGGGGGTGGTGGAGGAGAATGAAGAAGCAGAGGGAGGGGGAGGGGAAATGAAGAGGGTGCGGGAGGGGGAGGAGGAGGGGAATGAAGAGGGGGAGTGAGGAGGTGGTGGAGGGGAATGAAGAAGCTGAGGGAGGGGGTGGGAATGAAGAGGGTGAGGGAGGGCGAGGAGGAGGGGAATGAAGATCGGGAGTGAGGAGGTGGTGGAGGGGAATGAAGAGGGGGAGGGCGGGGGAGGTGCAGGGGAATGAAGACGTGGAGTGAGGGGGTCGGGGAGGGGAAGGAAGAGGGGGAGGGAGGGGTTATGGAGGGGAATGAAAAGGGGGAGGGAGGGGGAGGTGGTGGGGAATGAAGAGGGGGAGGGAGGGTGTGGTGCAGGGGAATGAAGAGGGGGATGGGGGGGGGTGGTGGATGGGAATGAAGAGGGGATGGAGGGGGTGGTGGATGGGAATGCATAGGTGGAGTTAGCGGGTGGTGGAGTGGAATAAAGAGGGTGAGGGAGGGGGTGGCCCTGGGGAATGAATAGGGGGAGGGAGGGGGTGGTGTAGGAGTATGAAGTGGGGTGGGAGGGGGTGGTGGAGGGGGATGAAGAGGTGTAGGGAGGGGGATGTTCATGGGAATGAAAAGGGGGAGGTGGAGTGGAATGAAGAGGGAGAGGGATGTGGTGGTGGAGGGGAAAGAATAGGGGGAGGGCGGGCGATGTGGAGGGGAATGAAGAGGGGGAGGGAGGGCAATGTGGAGGGGAATGAAGGGTGGGATAGAGGGGTGGTGGATGGGAATAAAGAGGGTAGGGAGTGCTTTTGTGGAGGGGAATGAAGAGGGGGAGGGAGGGTGAGGTCCAGGGGAATGATAAGGGTGTGGATGGGGGTGGTGGATGGGAATGAAGAGGGGGAGAGAGCGGGTGGTGGAGGGGAATGCAGAGGGGCGGGAGCGGGTGGAGGAAGGGAATGAGGAGTGGGAGGGAGGGGGTGGTGGAGGGGAATGAGGAGTGGGAGGGATGGGTGGTGGAGGGGAACGAAGAAGGGATGGAAGGTTGATGTTGAGGGGAATGAAGAGGGGAAGGGGTTGTGCTGGAGGAGAATGAAGAGGTGGTGGGAGGGGGTGGTGGAGAGCAATGAAGAGGGGGTAAGAGGGGCTGGTGAATGGGAATGAAGAGGGGGAGAGAGGGGGAGGTTGATGGGAATGAAGAGGGTGAGGGTGGGGGAGGTGGGGGGTAATGAAGAGGGGGTGGGCGGGTGAGGTGGAGGAGAATGAAGAGGGGGAGTGAGGGGGTGGTGGATGGGAATGAAGAGGGGGAGAGAGTGGGTGGTGGAGGAGAATGAAGAGGGGGAGGGAGGGGGTGGTGGATGGGAAAGAAGTGGGGGTGGGAGGGGGTGGTGGAGGGGAAAGAAGAGGGGGATGGAGGCGGAGGTGGATGGGAATGAAGAGGGGGAGGGAGGGGGAGGTGGAGCAGAATGAAGAGGTGGAGCAGAATGAAGAGGTGGAGGGAGAGGGTGATGGAGGGGAATGAAGAGGGTGAGGGGGGTTGTGGAGGAGAATGAAGAAGGTGAGGGAGGGGCAGGGAATGAAGAGGGTGAGGGAGGGCGAGGAGGAGGGGAATGAAGAGTGGGAGGGAGGAGGTGGTGGAGGGGAATGAAGAGGGGGAGGGAGTGGAAGGTGCAGGGGAATGAAGAACTGGAGGAAGGTGGCGGTGGAGGGAAATGAAGCGGGGGAGAGAGGGGTGGTGGAGGGCAATGAAGAAGGGAGGGTTGGTGTTTTGAAAGGGAATGAAGCGTAGGAGGGAGGGGGTGGTGGAGGGGAATGAAGAAGTTGAGGGAGGGGAGGGGAATGAAGAGGGTGAGGGAGGGCGAGCAGGAGGGGAATGAAGAAGTGGAGGGAGGGGGCGGTGGAGGTGAATGAAGAGGCGGAGGGAGGGGGTGGTGGAGAGCATTGAAGAGGGGGTAGGAGGGGGTGTGGATGGGAATGAAGAGGGGAGGGAGGGGCTGGTGGAGGGGAATGTAGATGGGGAGGGAGGGGGGGTGGAGGGGAATGAAGAGGGGAGGGTTTGGGTGGTGGAGGCGAATGAAGAGGGGGAGGAAGGGGGTGATGGATGTGAATGAAGAGGGTGAGGGAGGGGGAGGGTGAGGGGAATGAAGAGGGGGAGGGAGGACGTGGTGGATTGGAATGAATAAGGGAAGGGTGGGGGACGGGAATGAAGAGGGGGAGGGAGGTTGTGATTGATGGGAATGAAGAGGGGGAGGGAAGGAGAGGTGGAGGGGAATGAAGAGGGGGAGGGTGGGGTGGTGGATGCGAATGAAGAGGGGGAGGTCAGGGGTAGTGGAGGGGAATGTTGAGGGGGAGGGAGGTGGAGGTCCAGGGGAATGAAAAGGGGGTTGAAAGGGGTGGTGGATGGGAATGAAGAGCGGGAGGGAGGGGGTGGTGGAGTGGAATGAAGAGGGGGATGGAGGGGGAAGTGCAGGGGAATGAAGAGGTGGAGGGAGGGGGAGGTGAAGGAGAATGAACAGGGTGAGGGACGGGGAGGGGAATGAAGAGGGGGAGGGAGGGGTTTGTGGAGGGGAATGAAGTGGGGGAGAGAGGGGTGGTTTAGGAGAATGAAGAGGGTGAGGGAGGGGGAGGGGAATGAAGAGGGAGAGGGAGGGGTTTGTGGAGGAGAATGAAGAGTGCGAGGGACGGGGTGGTGGAGGAGAATGAAGAGGGTGAGGGAGGGGGAGGGGAATGAAGAGGGGGAGGGAGGGGGTGGTGGGGGGAATGCAGAGGGGGAGGTGGAGATCATTGAAGAGGGGGTAGGAGGGTGTGGTGGATGGGAATGAAGAGGGGGAGGGATGGGGTGGTGGTTGGGAATGAAGAGCGGGAGGGAGGGGGTGGTGGAGGTGAATGAAGAAAGGGAGGGAGGGGGAAGAGGAGGGGAATGAAGAGTGTGAGGCAGGGGGTTGTGGAGGGGAATGAAGAGGGGGAGGGAGGGGGTAGTGGAGGGGAATGAAGAGAGGGTGGTAGGGGGAGGTGGAAGAGAAAGAAGAGGGGGAGGGAGGGGGATGTGGAGGTGAATGAAGAGGGGGAGGAATGGGGTGGTGGATGAGAATGAAGATGGGGAGGGAGGGGGAGGTGGAGGGGAATGAAGAGGGGGAGGGATTTGGTGGTGGAGTGGAATGAAGAGGGGGAGGGAGGGGGTGGTGGAGGAGAATGAAGAGGGGGAGGGAGGGGGTGTTGGAAAGCAATGAAGAGTGGGTAGGAGGGGGTGGTGGATGGGAATGAACAGGGGGAGGGAGGCGGAGGTGGATGGGAATGAAGAGGGAAGGGCGTGGGAGGTGGAGGAGAATGAAGAGGGGGAATGAGGGGGTGGATGGGAATGAAGAGCGCGAGGGAGGGACTGGTGGATGAGAACGAAGAGAGGGAAGGAGGGGGTGTTGGAGGGGAATGAACAGGGGGAGAGAGAGGGTTGTGGAGGAGAATGAAGAGTGTGAGGGACGGGGTGGTGGAGGAGAATGAAGAGGGTGAGGGAGGGGGAGGGGAATGAAGAGGGGGAGGGAGGGGGTGGTGGAGGGGAATGCAGAGGGGGAGGTGGAGATCATTGAAGAGGGGGTAGGTGGGTGTGGTGGATGGGAATGAAGAGGGGGAGGGATGGGGTAGTGGTTGGGAATGAAGAGCGGGAGGGAGGGGGTGGTGGAGGTGAATGAAGATGGGGAGGGAGGGGGAAGAGGAGGGGAATGAAGAGTGTGAGGCAGGGGGTTGTGGAGGGGAATGAAGAGAGGGTGGTAGGGGGAGGTGGAAGAGAAAGAAGACGGGGAGGGAGGGGGATGTGGAGGAGAATCAAGAGGGGGAGGAATGGGGTGGTGGATGAGAATGAAGATGGGGAGGGGGGGGGAGGTGGAAGGGAATGAAGAGGGGGAGGTATGGGGTTGTGAAGGGGAATGAAGAGGTGGTGGGAGGGGGAGGTGGATGGGAATGAAGAGGGTGGGGGAAGGGGACGGGAATGAAGAGGGTGAGGGAGGTGGTTGTGGAGGGGAATTAAGAAGGGGAGGGAGGGGGTAGTGGAGGGGATTGAAAAGAGGGAGTGAGGGGGAGGGGGAAGAGAAAGAAGAAGGGGAGGGAGGGGGAGGTGGAGGGGAATGAAGAGGGGGAGGGTGGGTGTTGGAGGGGAATGAAGAGGGGTAGGGAGGGGGAGGTGGAGGGGAATGAAGAGGGGGAGGGAGGGGTTGCTAGAGGGGAATGAAGAGGGGGTGGGAGGAGGAGGTGGAGAAAGAAGAGGGGGTGGGTGGGGGATGAGAATGAAGAGGGGGGAGCGGGAGGTGGAGGGGAATGAAGAGGGGTGGGAGGGGGAGATGGAGGAGAAAGAAGGGGGCGAGGGAGGGTGTGGTGGAGAGGAATAAAGAGGGGAGGGAGGGGGAGGTGGAGGAGAATGGTAAGGGGGAGGGAGGTGGTGGTGGAGGGGAATGAAGAGGGGGATGGAGGTGTTGGTGGAGGAGAATGAAGAGGGTGAGGGTGGGGGAGGGGAACGAAGAGTGGGAGGGAGGGGGTGGTGGAGGAGTAAGAAGAGGGTGAGGGAGGGGGAGGGGAATGATGAGGGGGAGGGAGGGCGTGGTGGAGGGGAATGAAGAGGGGGACGGAGGGGGTGGTGCAGAGCATTGAAGAGGGGGGAGGAGGGGGTGGTTGACGGGAATGATGAGGGGGAGGGAGGGGGAGATGGAGGGGAATGAAGAGGGGGAGGGGGTGTAGTTGACGGGAATGAAGAGGGGTAGGGAGTGGTAGATGGAGGGGAATGAGGAGGGGGAGGGTGGGGGTGGTGGAGGGGAATGAAGAGGGTGAGGGAGGGGGAGGGGAATGATGAGGGGGAGGGAGGGCGTTGTGGAGGGGAATGAAGAGGGGGACGGAGGGGGTGGTGCAGAGCGTTGAAGAGGGGGTAGGAGGGGGTGGTGGACGGGAATGATGAGGGGAGGGAGGGGGAGATGGAGGGGAATGAAGAGGGGGAGGGGGTGTGGTTGACGGGAATGAAGAGGGGTAGGGAGTGGTAGATGGAGGGGAATGAGGAGGGGGAGGGTGGGGGTGGTGGAGGGGAATGAAGAGGGGGAGGGATTGTGTGGTGGATGGGAAGGAAGAGGGGGAAGGAAGGGGTGGTGGAGGGGAATGAAGAGGGGGAGGGATGGGTTGGTGGAGGGGAATGAACAGGGTGTGGGAGGGGGAGGTGGAGGAGAAAGAAGAGGGGGTGGTTGGGGGAGGAGATTGAAGAGGGGGAGTGTGGGGGAGGGGAATGCAGAGGGGGAGGGAGGGGGAGGTAGAGGGGAATGAAGAGCGGGAGGGTGTGTGGTGGACGGGAATGAAGAGGGGTAGGGCGTGAGAGGTGGATGGGAAGGATGAGGTGGAAGGAGGGGGTGCTGGAGGGGAATGAAGAGGGGGAGGGAGGGTGTGTTGGAAGGGAATGAACAGGTGGTGTGATGGGGAATTGGAGGAGAAAGAAGAGGGGGAGGGAGGGCGTGGTGGAGGGGAATGAAGAGGTGGACGGAGGGGATGGTGGAGGAGAATGAAGAGGGGGAGGGAGGGGGTGGGTGGAGGAGAATGAAGAGGGTGATGTTGGAGGAGGGGAATGAAGAGGGGGAGGGAGGGTGTGGTGGAGGAGAATGAAGAGGGTGAGGGAGGGGGAGGGTAATGAAGTGGGGGAGGGAGGGGGTGGTGGAGGGGAATGAAGAGGGGGAGGGCGGGGTGTTGGAGGGGAATGAAGAGGGGGAGGGAGGGGGCGGTGGATGGGAATCAAGAGGGGGAGGGAGGGGATGGTGCAGGAGAATGAAGAGGGTGAGGGAGGGGTAGGGGAATGAAGAGGGGGAGGGAGGGCGTGATGGAGGGAAATGAAGAGGGGGGCGGGTGAGGTGGAGGAGAAGCAAGAGAGGGAGGGAGGGGGAGGTGGAGGAGAATGAAGAGAGGGATGGATGTTGTGGTGGAGGGCAATGAAGAGGGGAGGGAGGGGATGGTGGAGGAGAATGAAGAGGGTGAGGGTGAGGGAGGGGATTGAAGATGGGGAGGAATGGGGTGGTGGAGGAGAATGAAGAGGGGGAGGGAGGGGGAGGGGAATGAAGAGGGAGGGGGTGGTGGAGGGGAAAGAAGAGGGGGAGGGAGGGGGAGGTGGAGGAGAATGAAGAGGGTGAGGGAGGGGGAGGGGAATGAAGAGGGGGAGGGAGGGGGTGGTGGAGTGGAATGAAGAGGGGAGGGAGGGGTGGTGGAGGGGAATGAAGAGGGTCGGGAGGGTTTGGTGGAGGAGAATGAAGAGGGTGAGGGTGGGGGAGGGGAATGAAGAGGGGGAGGAAGGGGATGGTGGAGGAGAATGAAGAGGGTGAGGGAGGGGGAGGGGAATGAAGAGGGTGAGGGTGGGGTAGGTGCAGGAGAATGAAGAGGGTGAGGGTGGGGGTGGGGAATGAAGAGGGGGAGGGAGGGCGTGGTAGAGGGAAATGAATAGGGGGAGGGGGAGGTGGAGGAGAAAGAAGAGGGGGACGGAGGGGGAGGTGGAGGAGAATGAACAGGGGTGGGAGTGGGTAGTGAATGGGAATGAGGAGGGGGAGGGAGGGGGAGGGGAATGAAGAGGGCGCAGGGGCAGGTGGAGGAGAATGCAGATGGGGAGGGAGGGGGAGGTGGAGGAGAATGCAAGGGCGAATGAGGGCGTGGGGGATGGGAAGTAGGAGGGGGACGGAGGAGGAGGTGGAGGGGAATGAAGAGGGGGTGGGTGGGGTGGTGGTGGAGAAAGAAGAGGGGGAGGGAGGGTTTGGTGGATGGGAATGAAGAGGGGGAGGGAGGGGGATGGGCAGGGGAATGAAGAGGGGGAGGTAGGGGTTGGTGGAGGGGAATGAAGAGGGGGAGGGAGGGGGATGTGGAGGAGAATGAAGAGGGTGAGGGAGGGGGAGGGGAATGAAGAGGGGGAGGGAGGGTGTGGTGGAGGAGAATGAAGAGGGGGAGGTAGGGGGTGGTGGAGGAGAATGAAGAGGTTGAGGGAGGGGGAGGGGAATGAAGAGGGGGAGGGAGGGTGTGGTGGAGGAGAATGAAGTGGGGGAGGGAGGAGTGGTGGAGGTGAATGAAGATGGTGAGGGAGAGGGTGGGGAAAGAAGAGGGGAGGGAGGGGTGGTGGAGGGGAATGAAGAGGGGGAGGGAGGGTGTGGTGGAGGGGAATGAAGTGGGGGAGGGAGGGGATTATGGAGGAGAATGATGATGGTGAAAGAGGGGATGGTGGAGGGGAATGAAGATTGGGAGGGAGGTTGTGGTGGAGGGGAATGAAGAGGGGGAGGGAGGGGGCGGTGGATGGGAATCAAGAGAGGAGGGAGGGGCTGGTGGAGGGGAATGAAGAGGGGGAGGGAGGGGGCGGTGGAGGGGAATGAAGAGGGGGTGGGATGGGTTGGTGGAGGAGAATGAAGAGGGTGAGGGGTGGGGAGGGGAATGAAGAGTGGGAGGGAGGGCGTGGTAGAGGGAGATGAATAGGGGGAGGGAGGGGGCGGTGGAGGAGAAAGAAGAGGGGAGGGAGGGAGAGGTGGAGGAGAATGAAGAGGGGAGGGAGGGGGCGGTGGAGTGGAGTGAAGAGGAGAGGGAGGGGAGGTGGAGGGGAATAACAGGGGGAGGGAGGGGGTGGTGGATGGGAATGAGGAGGGGGAGGGAGGGGGAGGTGGAGGGGAATGAAGATGGGGTGGGAAGGGGAGTAGGAAGAGAAAGGAGAGGGGGAGGGACGGGGAGATGGGGGAGAATGCATAGGGGTGGGAGGGGGTGGTGGATGGAAAGAATAGAGGAGGGAGGGGGAGGTGGAGGGGAATGAAGAGTGGGAGTGGGGTGGTGGACGGGAATGATGAGGGGTCGGGAGGGGGAGTAGGAGGGGAATAAAGAGGGGGAGGGAGGGGGTGGTGGAGGGGAATGAAGATGGTGAGGGAGAGGGTGGGGAAAGAAGAGGGGAGGGAGGGGTGGTGGAGGGGAATGAAGAGGTGGAGGGAGGGTGTGGTGGAGGGGAATGAAGAGGGGGAGGGAGGGGATGGTGGAGGAGAATGATGATGGTGAAAGAGGGGATGGTGGAGGGGAATGAAGATTGGGAGGGAGGTTGTGGTGGAGGGGAATGAAGAGGGGGAGGGAGGGGGCGGTGGAGGGGAATGAAGAGGGGGTGGGATGGGTTGGTGGAGGAGAGTGAGGAGGGTGAGGGGTGGGGAGGGGAATGAAGAGGGGGAGGGAGGGAGTGGTAGAGGGAGATGAATAGGGGGAGGGAGGGGGCGGTGGAGGAGAAAGAAGAGGGGAGGGAGGGAGAGGTGGAGGAGAATGAAGAGGGGAGGGAGGGGGCGGTGGAGTGGAGTGAAGAGGAGAGGGAGGGGAGGTGGAGTGGAGTGAAGAGGAGAGGGAGGGGAGGTGGAGGGGAATAACAGGGGGAGGGAGGGGGAGGTGGAGGGGAATGAAGAGCGGGAGGGTGTGTGGTGGACGGGAATGAAGAGTGGTAGGGCGTGAGAGGTGGATGGGAAGGAAGAGGTGGAAGGAGGGGGTGCTGGAGGGGCATAAAGAGGGGGAGGGAGGGTGTGGTGGAAGGGAATGAGCAGGTGGTGTGATGGGGAGGTGGAGGAGAAAGAAGAAGGGGAGGGAGGGCATGGTGGAGGGAAATGAAGGGGGGACGGAGCGCGAGGTGGAAGGGAATGAAGAGTGGAGGGAGGGGGAGGTGGAGGTGAAAGAAGAGGTTTGGGTGGGGGAGGAGAATGAAGAGGGGGAGGGAGGGGGTTGTGGAGGGGAATGAAGAGGGGGAGGGAGGGGGTTGGTGGAGGAGAATGAAGAGGGTGATGTTGGAGGAGGGGAATGAAGAGGGGGAGGGAGGGTGTGGTGGAGGAGAATGAAGAGGGTGAGGGAGGGGGAGGGTAATGAAGTGGGGGAGGGAGGGGGTGGTGGAGGGAATGAAGAGGGGGAGGGCGGGGTGTTGGAGGGGAATGAAGAGGGGGAGGGAGGGGGAGGTGGAGGGGAATCAAGATGGGGAGGGAGGGGGCGGTGGATGGGAATGAAGAGGGGGAGGGAGGGGATGGTGCAGGAGAATGAAGAGGGTGAGGGAGGGGTAGGGGAATGAAGAGGGGGAGGGAGGGCGTGATGGAGGGAAATGAACAGGGGGGCGGGTGAGGTGGAGGAGAAGCAAGAGAGGGAGGGAGGGGGAGGTGGAGGAGAATGAAGAGAGGGATGGATGTTGTGGTGGAGGAGAATGAAGAGGGTGAGGGTGAGGGAGGGGATTGAAGAGGGGGAGGAATGGGGTGGTGGAGGAGAATGAAGAGGATGAGCGAGGGGAAGGGGAATGAAGAGGGAGGGGGTGGTGGAGGGGAAGGAAGAGGGGGAGGGAGGGGGAGGTGGAGGAGAATGAAGAGGGTGAGGGAGGGGGAGGGGAATGAAGAGGGGGAGGGAGGGGGTGGTGGAGTGGAATGAAGAGGGGAGGGAGGGGGTGGTGGAGGGGAATGAAGAGGGGCGGGAGGGCTTGGTGGAGGAGAATGAAGAGGGTGAGGGTGGGGGAGGGGAATGAAGAGGGGGAGGAAGGGGATGGTGGAGGAGAATGAAGAGGGTGAGGGAGGGGGAGGGGAATGAAGAGGGTGAGGGTGGGGTAGGTGCAGGAGAATGAAGAGGGTGAGGGTGGGGGTGGGGAATGAAGAGGGGGAGGGAGGGCATGGTAGAGGGAAATGAATAGGGGGAGGGGGAGGTGGAGGAGAAAGAAGAGGGGGAGGGAGGGGGAGGTGGAGGAGAATGAACAGGGGTGGGAATGGGTAGTGAATGGGAATGAGGAGGGGGAGGGAGGGGGAGGGGGAGGGGGAGGGGAATGAAGAGGGCGTGGGGGCAGGTGGAGGAGAAAGCAGATGGGGAGGGAGGGGGAGGTGGAGGAGAATGCAAGGGCGAATGAGGGCGTGGTGGATGGGAAGTAGGAGGGGGACGGAGGAGGAGGTGGAGGGGAATGAAGAGGGGGTGGGTGGGGTGGTGGTGGAGAAAGAAGAGGGGGAGGGAGAGTTTGGTGGATGGGAATGAAGAGGGGGAGGGAGGGGGATGGGCAGGGGAATGAAGAGGGGGAGGTAGGATTTGGTGGAGGGGAATGAAGAGGGGGAGGGAGGGGGATGTGGAGGAGAATGAAGAGGGTGAGGGAGGGGGAGGGGAATGAAGAGGGGGAGAAAGGGTGTGGTGGAGGAGAATGAAGAGGGGGGGGGAGA
>NW_027141694.1:0-49101 GCF_036365525.1 Heterodontus francisci
TCCGCTTACCTCCACCTCCTCAGTGCCCTAATCTACACACTCCCCTGCCCCACTCCCCTGCCCCACTCCCCTTCCCACACCCCTCCCCCACACCCCTCCCCCACACCCCTGCCCCACTCCCCTGCCCCACTCCCCTGCCCCACTCCCTGCCCCACTCCCCTGCCCACTCCCCTGCCCCACTCCCTGCCCACTCCCCTGCCCCACTCCCCTCCCCCACTCCCCTCCCTCTCTCCCCTTCCTCCACCTCCTCACTGCGCTCCACTACCCAACTCCCCTAAACCCACTCCCCTACCCCACTCCCCTACCCACACCCCAACCCCAACCCCCCTACCCCACACCCCTACCCCACACCCCTACCCCACACCCCTACCCCACACCCCTACCCCACTCCCCTACACCATTCCCCTACCCCACTCCCTTCCACCACTCCAACACCCCACTCCCCTCCCCAACACCCCTCCCCAACACCCTCCCCAACACCCCTCCCCAACACCCCTCCCCAACACCCCTCCCCAACACCCCTCCCCAACACCCCTCCCCAACACCCCTCCCCAACACCCCTCCCCAACACCCCTCCCCAACACCCCTCCCCAACACCCCTCCCCAACACCCCTCCCCCACTCCCCTCCCCCACTCCCCTCCCCCACTCCCCTCCCCCACTCCCTCCCCCACTCCCCTCCCCCACTCCCCTCCCCCACGCCCCTCCCCCTCTCCCCTCCCCCTCTCCCCTCCCCCTCTCCCCTCCCCCTCTCCCCTCCCCCACGCCCCTCCCCCACGCCCCTCCCCCCACGCCCCTCCCCCACGCCCCTCCCCCACGCCCCTCCCCCACGCCCCTCCCCCACGCCCCTCCCCCACGCCCCTCCCCACGCCCCTATCCCACGCCCCTATCCCACGCCCCTATCCCACGCCCCTATCCCACTCCCCTATCCCACTCCCCTATCCCACTCCCCTATCCACTCCCCGACTCCACTCCCCTCCCCGACTCCACTCCCCTCCCGACTCCACTCCCCTCCCCGACTCCACTCCCCTCCCCGACTCCACTCCCTCCCCGACTCCACTCCCCTCCCCGACTCCCCTACCCCACTTCCCTTTCCATCTCCCCTCCCCAACTCCCCTCCCCTCCATCTCCTCACTGCCCTCCCCCTACCCAACTCCCTGACACCACGCTGCACCCCCACTCCCCATCTCCACTCCCCATCTCCACTCCCCATCTCCACTCCCCATCTCCACTCCCCATCTCCACTCCCCATCTCCACTCCCCATCTCCACTCCCCATCTCCACTCCCCATCTCCACTCCCCATCTCACTCCCCATCTCCACTCCCCATATCCACTCCCCTACCCCACTACCCCACCCCACACACCTCCTCCACTCCACTCCTCCACTTCCCCCCCAACTACCCTCCCCAACTACCCTCCCCAACTACCCTCCCCAACTACCCTCCCCAACTACCCTCCCCAACTACCCTCCCCAACTCCCCTCCCCAACTCCCCTCCCCAACTCCCCTCCCCAACTCCCCTCCCCAACTCCCCTCCCCAACTCCCCTCCCCAACTCCCCTCCCCAACTCCCCTCCCCAACTCCCCTCCCCCACTCCCCTCCCCCACTCCCCTCCCCCACTCCCCTCCCCCACTCCCCTCCCCCACTCCCCTCCCCCACTCCCTCCCCCACTCCCCTCCCCCACTCCGCTCCCCCACTCCGCTCCCCCACTCCGCTCCCCCACTCCGCTCCCCACTCCGCTCCCCCACTCCGCTCCCCCACTCCGCTCCCCCACTCCGCTCCCCCACTCCCATACCCCACCCCCCTCCCCCACTCCCCTCCCCCACTCCCGCATTCCCCTCTCACACTAACCTACCCCACTCCACTGCCCCACACCCCTACTCAACTCCGCTTACCTCCACCTCCTCAGTGCCCTAATTCTACCACACTCCCCTGCCCCACTCCCCTGCCCCACTCCCCTGCCCCACTCCCCTGCCCCACTCCCCTGCCCACTCCCCTGCCCCACTCCCCCGCCCCACTCCCCCGCCCACTCCCCCGCCCCACTCCCCCGCCCCACTCCCCCGCCCCACTCCCCCGCCCCACTCCCCCGCCCCACTCCCCCGCCCCACTCCCCCGCCCCACTCCCCCGCCCCACTCCCCCGCCCCACTCCCCCGCCCCACTCCCCCGCCCCACTCCCCCGCCCCACTCCCCCGCCCCACTCCCCCGCCCCACTCCCCGCCCCACTCCCCGCCCCACTCCCCCGCCCCACTCCCCCCCCCACTCCCCCCCCCCACTCCCCCCCCCACTCCCCCCCCCCACTCCCCCCCCCCACTACCCCCCCCCCACTCCCCCCCCCCCACTCCACTTCCCCACTCCACTTCCCCACACCCCTACCCCACTCCGCTTACCTCCACCTCCTCAGTGCCCTACTCTACCACACTCCCCTGCCCCACTCCCCTCCCCCACTCCCCTGCCCCACTCACATACACTCCACCTTCTCACTGCACTCCAGTACCCAACACCCCTACCCCACTTACCTCACCCACTCCCCTCCCTCTCTCCCCTTCCCTCCACCTCCTCACTGCGCTCCACTACCCAACTCCCCTACCCAACTCCCCTACCCAACTCCCCTGTCCCACTCCCCTGCCCCACTCCCCTAAATCACACACCTCCACCACTCCACTCCCCCTCTTCCCTTCCCTCCACATCATCACTGCGCACCCCGACTCCACACCGCTATCCTACTCTACATCCCACTCCCCTACCCCACTCCCCTAACTCACTTCCCTCCCCCACTCACCTCCCCTTACACCCCTTCTCCTCCTCACTGCCCTCACCTCCCCAACTCCCCTACGGCACTGCCCTCCCCAACTCCCCTACGGCACTGCCCTCCCCTTCATTCCACCTCATCACAGCCCTCCACCACCCCACTCCCCTTCCCCACTGCCATTCCTCAATCCAATCCCCCACTCCCCTACCCCACTCCCTACCCCACTCCCTAAACCCACTCCCCTAAACCCACTCCCCTAAACCCACTCCCCTAAACCCACTCCCCTAAACCCACTCCCCTAAACCCACTCCCCTAAACCCACTCCCCGAAACCCACTCCCGAAACCCACTCCCCGAAACCCACTCCCCTACACCCACTCCCCTACACCCACTCCCTAAACCCACTCCCCTAAACCCACTCCCCTAAACCCACTCCCCTAAACCCACTCCCCTAAACCCACTCCCCTAAACCCACTCCCCTAAACCCACTCCCCTAAACCCACTCCCCGAAACCCACTCCCCGAAACCCACTCCCGAAACCCACTCCCCGAAACCCACTCCCCTAACCCACTCCCCTCCCCCACTCACTTAATACACACCCTCTCCAACTCCCCTCCCCAACTCCCCTCCCAACTCCCCTCCGCAACTCCCATCCACAACACCCCTCCCTCACTCCCCTACCCCAACTCCCCTCCCCAACTCCTTTCCCTCACTCCCCTCCCCACTCCCTCCCCCATCGCCCTCCCCCACTCCCCTCCCCCACTCCCCTCCCCCACTCCCCTCCCCCACTCCCCTCCCCCACTCCCCTCCCCCACTCCCCTCCCCTCCCCCACTCCCTCCCCCACTCCCCTCCCCCACTCCCCTCCCCCACTCCCCTCCCCCACTCCCCTCCCCCACTCCCCTCCCCCACTCCCCTCCCCCACTCCCCTCCCCCACTCCCCTCCCCCCACTCCCCTATCCCACTCCACTCCCCTCCCCGACTCCACTCCCCTCCCCGACTCCACTCCCCTCCCCGACTCCACTCCCCTCCCCGACTCCACTCCCCTCCCCGACTCCACTCCCCTCCCCGACTCCACTCCCCTCCCCGACTCCCCTACCCCACTTCCCTTTCCAACTCCCCTCCCCAACTCCTCTCCCCTCCATCTCCTCACTGCCCTCCCCTACCCAACTCACTGACACCACTCTGCACCCCCATCTCCACTCCCCTACCCCACTACCCCAACCCGCTCACCTCCTCCACTCCACTCCTCCACTCCCCTCCCCAACTCCCTGTCCCCTCTCCTTTCCCCTCTCCCTGTCCCCTCTCCCTGTCCCCTCTCCCTGTCCCCTCTCCCTGTCCCCTCTCCCTGTCCCCTCTCCTGTCCCCTCTCCCTGTCCCCTCTCCCTGTCCCCTCTCCCTGTCCCCTCTCCCTGTCCCCTCTCCCCGTCCCCTCTCCCCGTCCCCTCTCCCCGTCCCCTCTCCCCGTCCCCTCTCCCGTCCCCTCTCCCCGTCCCCTCTCCCCGTCCCCTCTCCCCGTCCCCTCTCCCCGTCCCCTCTCCCCGTCCCCTCTCCCCGTCCCCTCTCCCCGTCCCCTCTCCCCGTCCCTCTCCCCGTCCCCTCTCCCCGTCCCCTCTCCCCGTCCCCTCTCCCCGTCCCCTCTCCCCGTCCCCTCTCCCCGTCCCCTCTCCCCGTCCCCTCTCCCCGTCCCCTCTCCCCGTCCCTCTCCCCGTCCCCTCTCCCGTCCCCTCTCCCCGTCCCCTCTCCCCGTCCCCTCTCCGTCCCTCCCGTCCCCACTCCCCGTCCCACTCCCCGTCCCCACTCCCCGTCCCCACTCCCCGTCCCCACTCCCCGTCCCCACTCCCCGTCCCCACTCCCCGTCCCCACTCCCCGTCCCCACTCCCCGTCCCCACTCCCCGTCCCCACTCCCCGTCCCCACTCCCCGTCCCCACTCCCCGTCCCCACTCCCCGTCCCCACTCCCCGTCCCACTCCCCGTCCCCACTCCCCGTCCCCACTCCCCGTCCCCACTCCCCGTCCCCACTCCCCGTCCCCACTCCCCGTCCCCACTCCCCGTCCCCACTCCCCGTCCCCACTCCCCGTCCCCACTCCCCGTCCCCACTCCCCGTCCCCACTCCCCGTCCCCACTCCCCGTCCCCACTCCCCGTCCCCACTCCCCGTCCCCACTCCCCGTCCCCACTCCCCGTCCCCACTCCCCGTCCCCACTCCCCGTCCCCACTCCCCGTCCCCACTCCCCGTCCCCACTCCCCGTCCCCACTCCCCGTCCCCACTCCCGTCCCCACTCCCCGTCCCCACTCCCCGTCCCCACTCCCGTCCCCACTCCCCGTCCCCACTCCCCGTCCCCACTCCCCGTCCCCACTCCCGTCCCCACTCCCCGTCCCCACTCCCCGTCCCCACTCCCCGTCCCCACTCCCCGTCCCCACTCCCCGTCCCCACTCACCGTCCCCACTCACCGTCCCCACTCACCGTCCCCACTCTCCGTCCCCACTCTCCGTCCCCACTCTCCGTCCCCACTCTCCGTCCCACTCTCCGTCCCCACTCCTCACTCCCCGTCCCCACTCCCCGTCCCCACTCCCTGTCCCCACTCCCCACTCCCCACTCCCCGTCCCCACTCCACACTTCCCGTCCCCCACTCTCCGTCCCCCACTCCCCGTCCCCACTCCCCGTCCCCACTCCCGTCCCCACTCCCCGTCCCCACTCCCCGTCCCACTCCCCGTCCCCACTCCCCGTCCCACTCCCCGTCCCCACTCCCCGTCCCCACTCCCCGTCCCCACTCCCGTCCCCACTCCCCGTCCCCACTCCCCGTCCCACTCCCCGTCCCCACTCCCCGTCCCAACTCCCCGTCCCCTCTCCCCGTCCCCTCTCCCCGTCCCCTCTCCCCGTCCCCTCTCCCCGTCCCCTCTCCCCGTCCCCTCTCCCCGTCCCCCTCTCCCCGTCCCCTCTCCCCGTCCCCTCTCCCCGTCCCCTCTCCCCGTCCCCTCTCCCCGTCCCCTCTCCCCGTCCCCTCTCCCCGTCCCCTCTCCCGTCCCCACTCACCGTCCCCACTCACCGTCCCCACTCACCGTCCCCACTCCCCGTCCCCACTCCCCGTCCCCTCTCCCCGTCCCCTCTCCCCGTCCCCACTCACCGTCCCCACTCACCGTCCCCACTCACCGTCCCACTCCCCGTCCCCTCCCACTCCCCCGTCCCCTCTCACCGTCCCCTCTCACCGTCCCCTCTCACCGTCCCCTCTCACCGTCCCCTCTCACCGTCCCCTCTCACCGTCCCCTCTCACCGTCCCCTCTCACCGTCCCCTCTCACCGTCCCCTCTCACCGTCCCCGCTCTCCGTCCCCCGTCCCCGCTCCCGTCCCCCGCCCCCGCTCCCCGTCCCCGCTCCCCGTCCCCGCTCCCCGTCCCCGCTCCCGTCCCCGCTCCCCGTCCCCGCTCCCCGTCCCCGCTCCCGTCGCCGCTCCCCGTCGCCGCTCCCCGTCCCCACTCCCCGTCCCACTCCGGCGTCCCCACTCCGCGTCCCCACTCCGCGTCCCCTCTCACCGTCCCCTTCTCACCGTCCCCACTCTGCGTCCCCTCTCCCCGTCCCCTCTCCGCCCCCCCGTCCCCTCTCCCCGTCCCCCCTCCCCCGTCCCCTCTCCCCGTCCCCTCTCCCCGTCCCCTCTCCCCGTCCCCTCTCCCCGTCCCCACTCCCCGTCCCACTCCCCGTCCCCACTCAATGTAGCCACTCCCCGTCCCCACTCAATGTAGCCACTCCCCGTCCCCACTCCTCGTCCCCATTCCCCACTCCCCGTCCCCACTCCCCACTCCCCGTCCCCACTCCCCACTCCCCGTCGCTCTCCCCACTCCCCGTCCCCACTCCCCACTCCCCGTCCCCACTCCCACTCCCCCTCCCACTCCCCCTCCCCACTCCCCGTCCCCACTCCCCGTCCCCACTCCCCGTCCCCACTCCCCGTCCCCACTCCCCGTCCCCACTCCCCGTCCCCACTCCCCGTCCCCACTCCCCGTCCCCACTCCCCGTCCCCACTCCCCGTCCCCACTCCCCGTCCCCACTCCCCGTCCCCACTCCCCGTCCCCACTCCCCGTCCCCACTCCCCGTCCCCACTCCCCGTCCCCACTCCCCGTCCCCACTCCCCGTCCCCACTCCCCGTCCCACTCCCCCGTCCCCACTCCCCGTCCCCACTCCCCGTCCCCACTCCCCGTCCCCACTCCCCGTCCCCACTCCCCGTCCCCACTCCCCGTCCCCACTCCCCGTCCCACTCCCGTCCCCACACAATGTAGCCACTCCCCGTCCCCACTCCTCGTCCCCACTCCTCGTTCCCTCACACCGTCTCCTCTCACCGTCCTCACTCCCCGTCCCCACTCCCCACTCCCCGTCCCCACTCCCCACTCCCCGTCCTCACTCCCCCACTCACCGTTACCACTCCCACTCCTCACTCCCCGTCCCCACTCCCCACTCCCCGTCCCCACTCCCCGTCCCCACTCCCGTCCCCACACTCCACTCCCCGTCCCCACTCCCCGTCCCCACACTCCACTCCCCGTCCCCACACCCCCGTCCCCACACCACGTCCCACCTCCCGTCCCCACTCCCCGTTCCCACTCCCCGTCCCCACTCCCCGTCCCCACTCCCCGTCCCCACTCCCCGTCCCCACTCCCTTCCCCACTCCCCTTCCCCACTCCCCTTCCCCACTCCCCTTCCCCACTCCCCTTCCCCACTCCCCGTCCCCACTCCCCGTCCCCACTCCCCGTCCCCTCCCCGTCCCCACTCCCCGTCCCCACTCCCCGTCCCCACTCCCCGTCCCACTCACCCTCCCCACTCCCCCTCCCCACTCCCCCTCCCCACTCCCCCTCCACACTCCCCCTCCACACTCCCCCTCCACACTCCCCCTCCCCACTACCCCTCCCCACTCAACGTCCCCACTCAACGTCCCCACTCAACGTCCCCACTCAACGTCCCCACTCAACGTCCCCACTCAACGTCCCCACTCAACGTCCCCACTCAACGTCCCCACTCAACGTCCCCACTCAACGTCCCCACTCCCCGTCCCCACTCCCCGTCCCCACTCACCCTCCCCACTCCCCTCCACACTCCCCCTCCACACTCCCCCTCCACACTCCCCCTCCCCACTACCCCTCCCCACTCAACGTCCCCACTCAACGTCCCCACTCAACGTCCCCACTCAACGTCCCCACTCAACGTCCCACACTCAACGTCCCCACTCAACGTCCCCACTCAACGTCCCCACTCAACGTCCCCACTCAACGTCCCCACTCCCCGTCCCCTCTCGGCGTCCCCTCTCGGCGTCCCCTCTCGGCGTCCCCTCTCGGTCCCCCTCTCCCCGTCCCCGCTCCCCGTCCCCTCTCCCCGTCCCCACTCCCCGTCCCCACTCCCCGTCCCCACTCAATGTAGCCACTCCCCGTCCCCACTCCCCGTCCCCACTCCCGTCCCCACTCCCCGTCCCCACTCCCCGTCCCCACTCCCCGTCCCCACTCCCCGTCCCCACTCCCCGTCCCCACTCCCCGTCCCCACTCCCCGTCCCCACTCCCCGTCCCCACTCCCCGTCCCCACTCCCCGTCCCCACTCACCGCCGCCACTCACCGTCCCCACTCACCGCCGCCACTCACCGTCCCCACTCTCCGTCCCACTCTCCGTCCCCACTCTCCGTCCCCACTCTCCGTCCCCACTCTCCGTCCCCACTCTCCGTCCCCACTCCCCGTCCCACTCCCCACTCCCCACTCCCCACTCCCAGTCCCCACTCCCCACTCCCCGTCCCACTCCCCACTCCCCGTCCCCACTCCCCACTCCCCGTCCCCACTCCCCACTCCCCGTCCCCACTCCCCACTTCCCGTCCCCACTTCCCGTCCCCACTCTCCGTCCCCACTCTCCGTCCCCACTCTCCGTCCCCACTCTCCGTCCCCACTCTCCCGTCCCCACTCCCCGTCCCCACTCCCCGTCCCCACTCCCCGTCCCCACTCCCCGTCCCCACTCCCCGTCCCCACTCCCCGTCCCCACTCCCCGTCCCCACTCCCCGTCCCCACTCCCCGTCCCCACTCCCCGTCCCCACTCCCCGTCCCCACTCCCCGTCCCCACTCATGTAGCCACTCCCCGTCCCCACACACTGTAGCCACTCCCCGTCCCCACTCCTCGTCCCCACTCCTCGTTCCCTCACACCGTCTCCTCTCACCGTCCCCACTCCCCGTCCCCACTCCCCACTCCCCGTCCCCACTCCCCACTCCCCGTCCTCACTCCCCACTCACCGTTACCACTCCCACTCCTCACTCCCCGTCCCCACTCCCCACTCCCCACTCCCGTCCCCACTCCCCGTCCCCACTCCCCGTCCCCACACTCCACTCCCCGTCCCCACACCCCGTCCCCACACCCCGTCCCCACTCCCCGTCCCACCTCCCCGTCCCCACTCCCCGTCCCCACTCCCCGTCCCCACTCCCCGTCCCCACTCCCGTCCCCACTCCCCGTCCCCACTCCCCGTCCCCACTCCCCGTCCCCACTCCCCGTCCCCACTCCCCGTCCCCACTCACCCTCCCCACTCCCCCTCCCCACTCCCCCTCCACACTCCCCATCCCCACTACCCCTCCCCACTCAACGTCCCCACTCAACGTCCCCACTCAACGTCCCCACTCAACGTCCCCACTCAACGTCCCCACTCAACGTCCCCACTCAACGTCCCCACTCAACGTCCCCACTCAACGTCCCCACTCAACGTCCCCACTCAACGTCCCCACTCAACGTCCCCACTCAACGTCCCCACTCAACGTCCCCACTCAACGTCCCCACTCAACGTCCCCACTCAACGTCCCCACTCAACGTCCCCACTCAACGTCCCCACTCAACGTCCCCAATCAACGTCCCCACTCCCCGTCCCCTCTCGGCGTCCCCTCTCGGCGTCCCCCTCTCGGCGTCCCCTCTCGGCGTCCCCTCTCGGCGTCCCCTCTCGGCGTCCCCTCTCCCGTCCCCGCTCCCCGTCCCCGCTCCCCGTCCCGCTCTCCCCGTCCCCGTCCCCTCTCCCCGTCCCCTCTCCCCGTCCCCTCTCCCCGTCCCCTCTCCCCGTCCCCTCTCCCCGTCCCCACTCCCCGTCCCCACTCCCCGTCCCCACTCAATGTAGCCACTCCCCGTCCCCACTCAATGTAGCCACTCCCCGTCGCCACTCCCCGTCCCCACTCCCGTCCCCACTCCCGTCCCCACTCCCGTCCCCACTCCCCGTCCCCACTCCCCGTCACCACTCCCGTCCCCACTCCCCGTCCCCACTCCCCGTCCCCACTCCCGTCCCCACTCCCCGTCCCCACTCCCGGTCCCCACTCCCGGTCCCCACTCCCCGTCCCCACTCCCCGTCCCCACTCCCCGTCCCCCACTCCCCGTCCCCACTCCCCGTCCCCACTCTCCGTCCCCACTCTCCGTCCCCACTCTCCGTCCCCACTCACCGTCCCGCTCCCCGTCCCCGCTCCCCGTCCCCGCTCCCCGTCCCCGCTCCCAGTCCCCAGTCCCCGACCCCGCTCCCCGTCCCCTCTCCCCGTCCCCGCTCCCCGTCCCCGCTCCCCGTCCCCGCTCCCCGTCCCCACTCCCCGTCCCCGCTCCCCGTCCCCGCTCCCCGTCCCCGCTCCCCGTCCCCGCTCCCCGTCCCCGCTCACCGTCCCCGCTCACCGTCCCCGCTCACCGTCCCGCTCACCCTCCCCGCTCCCCACTCCCCGCTCCCCACTCCCCGCTCCCCACTCCCCGCTCCCCACTCCCCGTCCCCACTCCCCGACCCCACATCCCGACCCCACTCAACGTCCCCTTTCAACGTCCCCTCTCCCCGTTCCACTCCCCGTCCCCACTCCCCGTCCCCACTCCCGTCCCCACTCCCCGTCCCCACTCCCCGTCCCCACTCCCAGTCCCCAGTCCCCGACCCCACTCCCCGTCCCCACTCCCCGTCCCCACTCACCGTCCCCACTCACCGTCCCCACTCTCCGTCCCCACTCTCCGTCCCCACTCCCCGTCCCCACTCCCCGTCCCCACTCCCCGTCCCCAGTCCCCGACCCCGCTCCCCGTCCCCGCTCCCCGTCCCCGCTCCCCGTCCCCGCTCCCCGTCCCCGCTCCCCGTCCCCGCTCCCCGTCCCCGCTCCCCGTCCCCGCTCCCCGTCCCCGCTCCCCGTCCCCGCTCCCCGTCCCCGCTCCCCGTCCCCGCTCCCCGTCCCCTCTCCCCGTCCCCGCTCCCCGTCGCCTCCCCTCCCCATCCCCGCTCCCGCTCCCCGTCGCCTCTCCCCGTCGCCTCCCCGTCGCCGCTCCCCGTCCCCGCACCCCGTCCCCGCTCCCCGTCCCCGCACCCCGCTCCCGTCCCCGCTCACCGTCCCCGCTCACCGTCCCCGCTCACCGTCCCCGCTCACCGTCCCCCGCACACCGTCCCCGCTCACCGTCCCCGCTCACCGTCCCCGCTCACCCTCCCCGCTCCCCACTCCCCGCTCCCCACTCCCCGCTCCCCACTCCCCGCTCCCCCACTCCCCGCTCCCCACTCCCCGCTCCCCACTCCCCGCTCCCCACTCCCCGCTCCCCACTCCCCGTCCCCACTCCCCGACCCCACATCCCGACCCCACTCAACGTCCCCTTTCAACGTCCCCTCTCCCCGTTCCCACTCCCCGTCCCCACTCCCCGTCCCCTCTCCCCGTCCCCACTCCCCGTCCCCGCGCCCCGCGCCCCGTCCCCGCTCAACGTCCCCGCTCCCCACTCCCAGTCCCCACTCCCAGTCCCCACTCCCCGTCCCCACTAAATGTAGCCACTCCCCGTCCCCACTGCTCGTCCCCTCTCACCGTCCCCCACTCCGCGTCCCCACTCCGCGTCCCCACTCCCGCGTCCTCACTCCGCGTCCCCACTCCGCGTCCCCCTACTCCGCGTCCCCACTCCGCGTCCCCACTCCGCGTCCCCACTCCGCGTCCCACTCCGCGTCCCCACTCCGCGTCCCCACTCCGCGTCCCCACTCCGCGTCCCCACTCCGCGTCCCCACTCCGCGTCCCCACTCACCGTCGCCACTCACCGTCGCCACTCACCGTCCCCTCTCTCCGTCCCCTCTCTCGGTCCCCGCTCCCCCGTCACCGCTCCCCGTCCCCGCTCCCCGTCCCCGCTCCCCGTCCCCGCTCCCCCGTCCCCGTCATCCCCGTCCCCGCTCCCCGTCCCCGCTCCCCGTCCCCGCTCCCGCTCCCCCGTCCCCGCTCCCCGTCCCCGCTCCCCGTCCCCGCACCCCGTCCCCGCACACCGTCCCCGCACACCGTCCCCGCTCCCCGTCCCCGCTCTCCGTCCCCGCTCTCCGTCCCCGCTCTCCGTCCCCGCTCTCCGTCCCCGCTCTCCGTCCCGCTCTCCGTCCCCGCTCACCGTCCCGCTCACCGTCCCCGCTCACCGTCCCCGCTCACCGTCCCCGCTCACCGTCCCCGTCCCCGCTCACCGTCCCCAGCTCACCGTCCCCGTCCCCGCTCCCCGTCCCCCGCTCCCCGTCCCCGCTCCCCGTCCCCGCTCCCCGTCCCCGCTCCCCGTCCCGCTCCCCGTCCCCGCTCCCCGTCCCCGCTCCCCGTCCCCGCTCCCCGTCCCCGCTCCCCGTCCCCGCTCCCCGTCCCCACTCCCCGACCCCACTCCCCGACCCCACTCCCCGACCCCACTCAACGTCCCCACTCAACGTCCCCACTCAACGTCCCCACTCAACGTCCCCTTTCAACGTCCCCTCTCCCGGTCCCCTCTCCCGGTCCCCTCTCCCGGTCCCCTCTCCCGGTCCCTCTCCCGTTCCCTCTCCCCGTCCCGTCTCCCCGTCCCCACTCCCCGTCCCCTCTCCCCGTCCCCTCTCCCCGTCCCCTCTCCCCGTCCCCTCTCCCCGTCCCCTCTCCCCGTCCCCTCTCCCCGTCCCCTCTCCCCGTCCCACTCCCGTCCCCACTCCCCGTCCCCACTCCCCGTCCCCACTCCCCGTCCCCACTCCCCGTCCCCACTCCCCGTCCCCACTCCCCGTCCCCACTCCCCGTCCCCACTCCCCGTCCCCACTCCCCGTCCCCACTCCCCCGTCCCCACTCCCCGTCCCCACTCCCCGTCCCCACTCCCCGTCCCCACTCCCCGTCCCCACTCCCCGTCCCCACTCCCCTTCCCCACTCCCCTTCCCCACTCCCCTTCCCACTCCCCTTCCCCACTCCCCTTCCCCACTCCCCTTCCCCACTCCCCTTCCCCACTCCCCTTCCCCACTCCCCTTCCCCACTCCCCTTCCCCACTCCCCTACCCCACTCCCCTACCCCACTCTCCTCCCTCACATTCCTCCCTCACATTCCTCCCTCACATTCCTCCCTCACATCCCTCCCTCACATCCCTCCCTCACATCCCTCCCTCACATCCCTCCCTCACATCCCTCCCTCACATCCCTCCCTCACATCCCTCCCCCACTCCCGACCCCAAACCCCGACCCCACCCCCTCCCCCACTACCCTCCCTCACTCCCCTTCCCCACTCCCCTTCCCCACTCCCCTTCCCCACTCCCCTTCCCCACTCCCCTTCCCCACTCCCCTTCCCACTCCCCTTCCCACTCCCCTTCCCACTCCCCTTCCCACTCCCCTTCCCCACTCCCCTTCCCCACTCCCCTTCCCCACTCCCCGTCCCACTCCCCGTCCCCACATCCCCGTCCCCACTCCCCGTCCCCACTCCCCGTCCCCACTCCCGTCCCCACTCCCCGTCCCCACTCCCCGTCCCCACTCCCCGTCCCCACTCCCCGTCCCCACTCCCCGTCCCCACTCCCCGTCCCCACTCCCCGTCCCCACTCCCCGTCCCCACTCCCCGTCCCCACTCCCCGTCCCCACTCCCCGTCCCCACTCCCGTCCCCACTCCCCGTCCCACTCCCGTCCCCCACTCCCCGTCCCCACTCCCGTCCCCACTCCCAGTCCCCACTCCCCGTCCCCACTCCCCGTCCCCACTCCCCGTCCCCACTCCCCGTCCCCACTCCCCGTCCCCACTCCCCGTCCCCACTCCCCGTCCCCACTCCCCGTCCCACTCCCCGTCCCCACACCCCGTCCCCACACCCCGTCCCCACTCCCCGTCCCCACTCCCCGTCCCACTCCCCGTCCCCACTCCCCGTCCCCACTCCCCGTCCCCACTCCCCGTCCCCACTCCCCGTCCCCACTCCCCGTCCCCACTCCCCGTCCCCACTCCCCGTCCCCACTCCCCGTCCCCACTCCCCGTCCCCACTCCCGTCCCACTCCCCGTCCCACTCCCCGTCCCCACTCCCCGTCCCCACTCCCCGTCCCCACTCCCGTCCCCACTCCGCGTCCCCACTCCGCGTCCCCACTCCGCGTCCCCACTCCGCGTCCCCACTCCGCGTCCCCACTCCGCGTCCCCACTCCGCGTCCCCACTCCGCGTCCCCACTCCGCGTCCCCACTCCGCGTCCCACTCCGCGTCCCCACTCCGCGTCCCCACTCCGCGTCCCCACTCCGCGTCCCCACTCCGCGTCCCCACTCCGCGTCCCCACTCCGCGTCCCCACTCCGCGTCCCCACTCCGCGTCCCCCACTCCGCGTCCCCACTCAGCGTCCCCACTCAGCGTCCCCACTCAGCGTCCCACTCAGCGTCCCCACTCAGCGTCCCCACTCAGCGTCCCCACTCAGCGTCCCCACTCAGCGTCCCCACTCAGCGTCCCCACTCAGCGTCCCCACTCAGCGTCCCCACTCAGCGTCCCCACTCAGCGTCCCCACTCAGCGTCCCACTCAGCGTCCCACTCAGCGTCCCCACTCAGCGTCCCCACTCAGCGTCCCCACTCAGCGTCCCCACTCAGCGTCCCCACTCAGCGTCCCCACTCAGCGTCCCACTCAGCGTCCCACTCAGCGCCCCACTCAGCGTCACTCGTCCCACTCAGCGTCCCACTCGCGTCGCTCACAACTCCCCATTTCCCTTCCTCCACCTCCTACTTCCCTCCACCTCCTCACTGCACTCCCCTCCCTCAATCCCCTACCCCACACCCCTCCCCCAATCCCCTACCCCACACCCCTCCCCCACTGTGCTGCATCACTCCCCTCCCCCACTCCCCACTCCCTTCCTTACTCCACTCCGCTTCACTGCACCTCCTCACTGCCCTCCGCTATCACACTCCCATCCCCCACTACCCTCTCCCTCTCACCTACCGCACTCCCCTACCCCACCCCAATCCCCGACACCATTCCCCTTCCCCACTCCGCTCCCCTACTCTCCTACCCCACACCCCTCCCCCACTCCCCTTCCCGCCACCTCCTCACTGCGCACCCCTACCCCACTCACCTAACTCACTCCCCGCCCCATCTCCACTACCCCATCCCCTGCCCCATTCCCCTACTCCACTCCCATACCCCACCCCTCCCCCACTCACGTCCCCCCCACTCCCGTCCACCTCTCCGCTTCCCAGCACCTCTTCACTGCCCACCCTGACCAAACTCACTTCCCCACTCCCTTCCCCACTCCCCTTCCCCACTCCCCTTCCCCACTCCCCTTCCCCACTCCCCTTCCCCACTCCCCTGCCCCACTCCCCTGCCCCACTCCCCTGCCCCACTCCCCTGCCCCACTCCCCTGCCCCACTCCCCTGCCCCACTCCCCTGCCCCACTCCCCTGCCCCACTCCCCTGCCCACTCTCCGTCCCCACTCCCCGTAGCTACTCCCGGTCCGTCCCCACTCACCGTAGCCACTCACCGTAGCCACTCACCGTAGCCACTCACCGTAGCCACTCACCGTCCCATCTCTCCGTCCCCTCTCTCCGTCCCGTCTCACCGTCCCCTCTCCCCGTCCCCTCTCCCCGTCCCCTCTCACCGTCGCCACTCCCCGTCCCCTCTCCCCGTCCCCTCTCCCCGTCCCCTCTCCCCGTCCCCACTCACCGTCCCCACTACCCGTCCCCACTACCCGTCCCCACTACCCGTCCCCTCTCCCCGTCCCCTCTCCCCGTCCCCTCTCCCCGTCCCCAATCCCCGTCCCAATCCCCGTCCCCTCTCCCCGTCCCCTCTCACCGTCCCCTCTCACCGTCCCCTCTCACCGTCCCCTCTCACCGTCCCCTCTCACCGTCACCTCTCACCGTCCCCACTCCCCGTCCCCTCTCACCGTCCCCGCTCCCCGTCCCCGCTCCCCGTCCCCTCTCCCCGTCCCCGCTCCCCGTCCCCTCTCCCGTCCCCGCTCCCCGTCCCCGCTCCCCGTCCCCGCTCCCCGTCCCCGCTCCCCGTCCCCTCTCACCGTCCCCGCTCCCCGTCCCCGCTCCCCGTCCCCGCTCCCCGTCCCCGCTCCCCGTCCCCGCTCCCCGTCCCGCTCCCCGTCCCCGCTCCCCGTCCCCGCTCCCCGTCCCCGCTCCCCGTCCCCGCTCCCCGTCCCCGCTCATCGTCCCCGTTTATCGTCCCCACTCCCCACTCCCCGTCCCCACTCCCCGTCCCCACTCCCCGTCCCCACTCCCCGTCCCCACTCCCCGTCCCCACTCCCCGTCCCCACTCCCCGTCCCCACTCCCCGTCCCCACTCCCCGTCCCCACTCCCCGTCCCCTCTCCCCGTCCCCTCTCACCGTCCCCTCTCACCGTCCCCTCTCACCGTCCCCTCTCACCGTCCCCGCTCCCCGTCCCCTCTCACCGTCCCCGCTCCCCGTCCCCGCTCCCCGTCCCCGCTCCCCGTCCCCGCTCCCCGTCCCCGCTCCCCGTCCCCGCTCCCCGTCCCCGCTCCCCGTCCCCGCTCCCCGTCCCCGCTCCCCGTCCCCGCTCCCCGTCCCCGCTCCCCGTCCCCTCTCCCCGTCCCCGCTCCCGTCCCCGCTCCCCGTCCCCGCTCCCCGTCCCCGCTCATCGTCCCCGTTTATCGTCCCCACTCCCCGTCCCCACTCCCCGTCCCCACTCCCCGTCCCCACTCCCCGTCCCCACTCCCCGTCCCCACTCCCCGTCCCCACTCCCCGTCCCCACTCCCCGTCCCCACTCCCCGTCCCCACTCCCCGTCCCCCACTCCCCGTCCCCCACTCCCCGTCCCCACTCCCCGTCCCCACTCCCCGTCCCCACTCCCCGCCCCCACTCCCCGCCCCCACTCCCCGCCCCCACTCCCGCCCCCACTCCCCGCCCCCACTCCCCGCCCCCACTCCCCGCCCCCACTCCCCGCCCCACTCCCCGCCCCCACTCCCCGCCCCCACTCCCCGCCCCCACTCCCCGCCCCCACTCCCCGCCCCCACTCCCCGCCCCCACTCCCCGCCCCCACTCCCCGCCCCCACTCCCCGCCCCCACTCCCCGCCCCCACTCCCCGTCCCCACTCCCCGTCCCCACTCAATGTAGCCACTCCCGGTCCCCACTGCTCGTCCCCACTCACCGTCCCCACTCACCGTCCCCACTCCCCGCCCCCCACTCACCGTCCCCCCACTCCCCGTCCCCACTCCCCGTCCCCACTCCCCGTCCCCACTCCCCGTCCCCACTCCCCGTCCCCACTCCCCGTCCCCACTCCCCGTCCCCACTCCCCGTCCCCACTCCCCGTCCCCACTCCCCGTCCCCACTCCCCGTCCCCACTCCCCGTCCCCACTCCCCGTCCCACTCCCGTCCCCACTCCCCGTCCCCACTCCCCGTCCCCACTCCCCGTCCCCACTCCCCGTCCCCACTCCCCGTCCCCACTCCCGTCCCCACTCCCCGTCCCCACTCCCCGTCCCCACTCCCCGTCCCCACTCCCCGTCCCCACTCCCCGTCCCCACTCCCCGTCCCCACTCCCCGTCCCCACTCCCCGTCCCCACTCCCCGTCCCCACTCCCCGTCCCCACTCCCCGTCCCCCACTCCCCGTCCCCACTCCCCGTCCCCACTCCCGTCCCCACTCCCCGTCCCACTCCCCGTCCCCACTCCCCGTCCCCACTCAATGTAGCCACTCCCGGTCCCCACTGCTCGTCCCCACTGCTCGTCCCCACTGCTCGTCCCCACTGCTCGTCCCCACTGCTCGTCCCCACTGCTCGTCCCCACTGCTCGTCCCCACTCACCGTCCCCACTCACCGTCCCCACTCACCGTCCCCGCTCACCTTCCCCGCTCCCCGTCCCCGCTCCCCGTCCCCGCTCCCCGTCCCCGCTCCCCGTCCCCTCTCCCCGTCCCCTCTCCCCGTCCCCTCTCCCCGTCCCCTCTCCCCGTCCCCTCTCACCGTCCCCGCTCCCCGTCCCCGCTCCCCGTCCCCGCTCCCCGTCCCCGCTCCCCGTCCCCGCTCCCCGTCCCCGCTCCCCGTCCCGCTCCCCGTCCCGCTCCCCGTCCCCGCTCCCCGTCCCCGCTCCCCGTCCCCGCTCCCCGTCCCCGCTCCCCGTCCCCGCTCCCCGTCCCCGCTCCCCGTCCCCGCTCCCGTCCCCGCTCCCCGTCCCCGCTCCCCGTCCCCGCTCCCCGTCCCCGGCTCCCCGTCCCCGCTCCCCGTCCCGCTCCCGTCCCCGCTCCCCGTCCTCGCTCCCCGTCCCCGCTCACCGTCCCCGGCTCACCGTCCCCGCTCACCGTCCCCGCTTACCGTCCCCACTCCCCACTCCCCACTCCCCGTCCCCACTCCCCGTCCCCACTCCCCGTCCCCACTCCCCGTCCCCACTCCCCGTCCCCACTCCCCGTCCCCACTCCCCGTCCCCACTCCCCGTCCCCACTCCCCGTCCCCACTCCCCGTCCCCACTCCCCGTCCCCACTCCCCGTCCCTACTCAATGTAGCCACTCCCGGTCCCCACTGCTCGTCCCCACTGCTCGTCCCCACTGCTCGTCCCCACTGCTCGTCCCCACTGCTCGTCCCCACTGCTCGTCCCCACTGCTCGTCCCCACTGCTCGTCCCCACTCACCGTCCCCACTCACCGTCCCCACTCACCGTCCCCACTCACCGTCCCCACTCACCGTCCCCACTCACCGTCCCCACTCACGGTCCCCACTCACGGTCCCCACTCACCGTCCCCACTCACCGTCGCCACTCACCGTCGCCACTCACCGTCCCCACACTCCGTCCCCTCTCATTGTCCCCACTCCCCGTCCCCGCTCCCCGTCCCCGCTCCCCGTCCCCGCTCCCCGTCCCCGCTCCCCGTCCCCACTCCCCGTCCCCACTCCCCGTCTCCACCCACCGTCCCCGCTCCCCGTCCCCGCTCCCCGTCCCCGCTCCCCGTCCCCGCTCCCCGTCCCCGCTCCCCGTCCCCGCTCCCCGTCCCCGCTCCCCGTCCCCGCTCCCCGTCCCCGCTCCCGTCCCCGCTCCCCGTCCCCGCTCCCCGTCCCCGCTCCCCGTCCCCGCTCCCCGTCCCCGCTCCCCGTCCCCGCTCCCCGTCCCCGCTCCCCGTCCCCGCTCCCCGTCCCCGCTCCCCGTCCCCGCTCCCCGTCCCCGCTCCCCGTCCCCGCTCCCCGTCCCCGCTCCCCGTCCCCGCTCATCGTCCCCGTTTATCGTCCCCACTCCCCACTCCCCGTCCCCACTCCCCGTCCCCACTCCCCGTCCCCACTCCCCGTCCCCACTCCCCGTCCCCACTCCCCGTCCCCCACTCCCCGTCCCCACTCCCCGTCCCCACTCCCCGTCCCCACTCCCCGTCCCTCTCCCCGTCCCCTCTCACCGTCCCCTCTCACCGTCCCCTCTCACCGTCCACCTCTCACCGTCCCCGCTCCCCGTCCCCTCTCACCGTCCCCGCTCCCCGTCCCCTCTCACCGTCCCCGCTCCCCGTCCCCGCTCCCCGTCCCCGCTCCCCGTCCCCGCTCCCCGTCCCCGCTCCCCGTCCCCGCTCCCCGTCCCCGCTCCCCGTCCCCGCTCCCCGTCCCCGCTCCCCGTCCCCTCTCCCCGTCCCCGCTCCCCGTCCCCGCTCCCGTCCCCGCTCCCCGTCCCCACTCATCGTCCCCGTTTATCGTCCCCACTCCCCGTCCCCACTCCCCGTCCCCACTCCCCGTCCCCACTCCCCGTCCCCACTCCCCGTCCCCACTCCCCGTCCCCACTCCCCGTCCCCACTCCCCGTCCCCACTCCCCGTCCCCACTCCCCGTCCCCACTCCCCGTCCCCACTCCCCGTCCCCACTCCCCGTCCCCACTCCCCGTCCCCACTCCCCGCCCCCACTCCCCGCCCCCACTCCCCGCCCCCACTCCCCGCCCCCACTCCCCCGCCCCCACTCCCCGCCCCCACTCCCCGCCCCCACTCCCCGCCCCCACTCCCGCCCCCACTCCCCGCCCCCACTCCCCGCCCCACTCCCCGCCCCACTCCCCGCCCCCACTCCCCGCCCCCACTCCCCGCCCCCACTCCCCGCCCCCACTCCCCGCCCCCACTCCCCGCCCCCACTCCCCGCCCCACTCCCCGCCCCCACTCCCCGCCCCCACTCCCCGCCCCCACTCCCCGCCCCCACTCCCCGTCCCCACTCCCCGTCCCCACTCAATGTAGCCACTCCCGGTCCCCACTGCTCGTCCCCCACTCACCGTCCCCACTCACCGTCCCCACTCACCGTCCCCACTCCCCGCCCCCACTCCCCGCCCCCACTCACCGTCCCCACTCACCGTCCCCACTCCCCGTCCCCACTCCCCGTCCCCACTCCTCCCCACTCCCCGTCCCCACTCCCCGTCCCCACTCCCCGTCCCCACTCCCCGTCCCCACTCCCCGTCCCCACTCCCCGTCCCCACTCCCCGTCCCCACTCCCCGTCCCCACTCCCCGTCCCCACTCCCGTCCCCACTCCCCGTCCCCACTCCCCGTCCCCACTCCCCGTCCCCACTCCCCGTCCCCACTCCCCGTCCCCACTCCCCGTCCCCCACTCCCCGTCCCCACTCCCCGTCCCCACTCCCCGTCCCCACTCCCCGTCCCCACTCCCCGTCCCCACTCCCCGTCCCCACTCCCCGTCCCCACTCCCCGTCCCCACTCCCCGTCCCCACTCCCCGTCCCCACTCCCCGTCCCCACTCCCCGTCCCCACTCCCCGTCCCCACTCCCCGTCCCCACTCCCCGTCCCCACTCCCCGTCCCCACTCAATGTAGCCACTCCCGGTCCCCACTGCTCGTCCCACTGCTCGTCCCCACTGCTCGTCCCCACTGCTCGTCCCCACTCACCGTCCCCACTCACCGTCCCCACTCACCGTCCCCACTCACCGTCCCCACTCACCGTCCCCACTCACCGTCCCCACTCTCCGTCCCCACTCTCCGTCCCCACACTCCGTCCCCTCTCATGGTCCCCGCTCCCGTCCCCGCTCCCCGTCCCCGCTCACCGTCCCCGCTCACCGTCCCCGCTCACCGTCCCGCTCACCGTCCCCGCTCACCGTCCCCGCTCACCGTCCCCGCTCACCGTCCCCGCTCACCGTCCCCGCTCACCTTCCCCGCTCCCCGTCCCCGCTCCCCGTCCCCGCTCCCCGTCCCCTCTCCCCGTCCCCTCTCACCGTCCCCTCTCCCCGTCCCCTCTCCCCGTCCCCTCTCCCCGTCCCCGCTCCCCGTCCCCGCTCCCCGTCCCCGCTCCCCGTCCCCGCTCCCCGTCCCCGCTCCCCGTCCCGCTCCCCGTCCCCGCTCCCCGTCCCCGCTCCCCGTCCCCGCTCCCCGTCCCCGCTCCCCGTCCCCGCTCCCCGTCCCCGCTCCCCGTCCCGCTCCCCGTCCCGCTCCCCGTCCCGCTCCCCGTCCCCGCTCCCCGTCCTCGCTCCCGTCTCGCTCCCCGTCCCCGCTCCCCGTCCCCGCTCCCCGTCCCCGCTACCCGTCCCACTCCCCACTCCCACTCCCCGTCCCCACTCCCGTCCCCACTCCCCGTCCCCACCCCCACCCCCTCCCCCCCACTCCCGTCCCCCTCCCCGTCCCACTCCCCGTCCCCACTCCCCGTCCCCACTCCCCGTCCCCACTCCCCGTCCCCACTCCCGTCCCACTCCCGTCCCCACTCCCCGTCCCCACTCCCCGTCCCCACTCCCCGTCCCCACTCCCCGTCCCCACTCCCCGTCCCTACTCAATGTAGCCACTCCCGGTCCCCACTGCTCGTCCCCACTGCTCGTCCCCACTGCTCGTCCCCACTGCTCGTCCCCACTGCTCGTCCCACTGCTCGTCCCCACTGCTCGTCCCCACTGCTCGTCCCCACTGCTCGTCCCCACTCACCGTCCCCACTCACCGTCCCCACTCACCGTCCCCACTCACCGTCCCCACTCACCGTCCCCACTCACCGTCCCCACTCACCGTCCCCACTCACGGTCCCCACTCACCGTCCCCACTCACCGTCGCCACTCACCGTCGCCACTCACCGTCCCCACACTCCGTCCCCTCTCATTGTCCCCACTCCCCGTCCCCGCTCCCCGTCCCCGCTCCCCGTCCCCGCTCCCCGTCCCCGCTCCCCGTCCCCGCTCCCCGTCCCCGCTCCCCGTCCCCACTCCCCGTCCCCACTCCCCGTCTCCACCCACCGTCCCAACTCCCCGTCCCCACTCCCCGTCCCAACCCACCGTCCCCACTCCCCATCCCCACTCCCCGTCCCTACGCCCCGTCCCCTCTCCCGGTCCCCTCTCCCCGTCCCCACTCACCGTCCCCACTACCCGTCCCCCACTCCCCGTCCCCACTCCCCGTCCCCACTCCCCGTCCCCACTCCCCGTCCCCACTCCCCGTCCCCACTCCCCGTCCCCACTCCCCGTCCCCACTCCCCGTCCCCACTCCCCGTCCCCACTCCCCGTCCCCACTCCCCGTCCCCACTCCCCGTCCCCACTCCCGTCCCCACTCCCCGTCCCCACTCCCCGTCCCCACTCCCCGTCCCCACTCCCCGTCCCCACTCCCCGTCCCCACTCAATGTAGCCACTCCCGGTCCCACTGCTCGTCCCCACTCACCGTCCCCACTCACCGTCCCCACTCCCCGCCCCCACTCCCCGCCCCCACTCACCGTCCCCACTCACCGTCCCCACTCCCCGTCCCCACTCCCCGTCCCCACTCCCCGTCCCCACTCCCCGTCCCCACTCCCGTCCCCACTCCCCGTCCCCACTCCCCGTCCCCACTCCCGTCCCCACTCCCCGTCCCCACTCCCCGTCCCCACTCCCCGTCCCCACTCCCCGTCCCCACTCCCCGTCCCCACTCCCGTCCCCACTCCCCGTCCCCACTCCCCGTCCCCACTCCCCGTCCCCACTCCCCGTCCCCACTCCCCGTCCCCACTCCCCGTCCCCACTCCCCGTCCCCACTCCCCGTCCCCACTCCCCGTCCCCACTCCCCGTCCCCACTCCCGTCCCCACTCCCCGTCCCCACTCCCCGTCCCCACTCCCCGTCCCCACTCCCCGTCCCCACTCCCCGTCCCACTCCCCGTCCCCACTCCCCGTCCCCCACTCCCCGTCCCCACTCCCCGTCCCCACTCCCCGTCCCCACTCCCCGTCCCCACTCCCCGTCCCCACTCCCCGTCCCCACTCCCCGTCCCCACTCCCCGTCCCCACTCAATGTAGCACTCCCGTCCCACTGCTCGTCCCCACTGCTCGTCCCCACTGCTCGTCCCCACTGCTCGTCCCCACTGCTCGTCCCCACTCACGTCCCCACTCACCGTCCCCACTCACCGTCCCCACTCACCCCGTCCCCACTCACCGTCCCCACTCTCCGTCCCACTCTCCGTCCCACACTCCGTCCCCTCTCATGGTCCCCGCTCCCCGTCCCCGCTCCCCGTCCCCGCTCACCGTCCCCGCTCACCGTCCCCGCTCACCGTCCCCGCTCACCGTCCCCGCTCACCGTCCCCGCTCACCGTCCCCGCTCCCCGTCCCCGCTCACCTTCCCCGCTCCCCGTCCCCGCTCCCCGTCCCCGCTCCCCGTCCCCTCTCCCCGTCCCCTCACACCGTCCCCTCTCCCCGTCCCCTCTCCCCGTCCCCTCTCACCGTCCCCTCTCACCGTCCCCTCTCACCGTCCCCTCTCCCCGTCCCCGCTCCCCGTCCCCGCTCCCCGTCCCCGCTCCCCGTCCCCGCTCCCGTCCCCGCTCCCCCGTCCCCGCTCCCCGTCCCCGCTCCCCGTCCCCGCTCCCCGTCCCCGCTCCCCGTCCCCGCTCCCCGTCCCCGCTCCCCGTCCCCGCTCCCCGTCCCCGCTCCCCGTCCCCGCTCCCCGTCCCCGCTCCCCGTCCCCGCTCCCGTCCTCGCTCCCCGTCCTCGCTCCCCGTCCTCGCTCCCCGTCCCCGCTCCCCGTCCCCGCTCACCGTCCCCGCTTACCGTCCCCACTCCCCACTCCCCACTCCCCGTCCCCACTCCCCGTCCCCACTCCCCGTCCCCACTCCCCGTCCCCACTCCCCGTCCCCACTCCCCGTCCCCACTCCCCGTCCCCACTCCCCGTCCCCACTCCCCGTCCCCACTCCCCGTCCCCACTCCCCGTCCCCACTCCCCGTCCCCACTCCCCGTCCCACTCCCCGTCCCTACTCAATGTAGCCACTCCCGGTCCCCACTGCTCGTCCCCACTGCTCGTCCCCACTGCTCGTCCCCACTGCTCGTCCCCACTGCTCGTCCCCACTGCTCGTCCCCACTGCTCGTCCCCACTGCTCGTCCCCACTGCTTCGTCCCCACTCACCGTCCCACTCACCGTCCCCACTCACCGTCCCCACTCACCGTCCCCACTCACCGTCCCCACTCACCGTCCCCACTCACCGTCCCCACTCACGGTCCCCACTCACGGTCCCCACTCACGGTCCCCACTCACCGTCGCCACTCACCGTCGCCACTCACCGTCCCCACACTCCGTCCCCTCTCATTGTCCCCACTCCCCGTCCCCACTCCCCGTCCCCGCTCCCCGTCCCGCTCCCCGTCCCCGCTCCCCGTCCCCGCTCCCCGTCCCACTCCCCGTCCCCACTCCCCGTCTCCACCCACCGTCCAACTCCCCGTCCCCACTCCCCGTCCCAACCCACCGTCCCCACTCCCCATCCCCACTCCCCGTCCCTACGCCCCGTCCCTACGCCCCGTCCCCCTCTCCCGGTCCCCTCTCCCGGTCCCCTCTCCCCGTCCCCACTCACCGTCCCCACTACCCGTCCCCACTCCCCGTCCCCACTCCCCGTCCCCACTCCCCGTCCCCACTCCCGTCCCCACTCCCCGTCCCCACTCCCCGTCCCCACTCCCGGTCCCCACTCCCCGTCCCCACTCCCCGTCCCCACTCCCCGTCCCACTCCCCGTCCCCACTCCCCGTCCCCACTCCCCGTCCCCACTCCCCGTCCCCACTCCCCGTCCCCACTCCCCGTCCCCACTCCCCGTCCCCTCTCCCCGTCCCCTCTCCCCGTCCCCACTCCACGTCCCCTCTCACCGTCCCCTCTCCCCGTCCCCTCTCCCCGTCCCCTCTCCCTCTCCCCACTCCCCCCTCCCCGTCCCCGCTCCCCGTCCCCGCTCCCCGTCCCCGCTCCCCGTCCCCGCTCCCCGTCCCCGCTCCCCGTCCCCACTCCCCGTCCCCACTCCCCGTCCCCTCGTCCCCGTCCCCTCTCCCGTCCCCTTTCCCCGTCCCCTTTCCCCGTCCCCTCTCACCGTCCCCACTCCCCGTCCCCTCTCACCGTGCCCTCTCCCCGTCCCCGCTCCCCACTCCCCACTCCCCGTCCCCACTCCCCGTCCCCACTCCCCGTCCCCACTCCCCGTCCCCACTCCCCGTCCCCACTCCCCGTCCCACTCCCCGTCCCCACTCCCCGTCCCCACTCCCCGTCCCCACTCCCCGTCCCCACTCCCCGTCCCCACTCCCCGTCCCCACTCCCCGTCCCCACTCCCCGTCCCCACTCCCCGTCCCCACTCCCCGTCCCCACTCCCCGTCCCCACTCCCCGTCCCCACTCCCCGTCCCCACTCCCCGTCCCCACTCCCCGTCCCCACTCCCCGTCCCCACTCCCCGTCCCCACTCCCCGTCCCCACTCCCCGTCCCCACTCCCCGTCCCCACTCCCCGTCCCCACTCCCCGTCCCCACTCCCCGTCCCACTCCCCGTCCCCACTCCCCGTCCCCACTCCCCGTCCCCACTCCCCGTCCCCACTCCCCGTCCCCACTCCCCGTCCCCACTCCCCGTCCCCACTCCCCGTCCCCACTCCCCGTCCCCACTCCCCGTCCCCACTCCCCGTCCCCACTCTCCGTCCCCACTCACTGGAACCACTCACCGTCCCCACTCTCCATAGCCACTCACCGTCCCCTCTCTCCGTCCCCTCTCTCCGTCCCCTCTCTCCGTCCCCTCTCTCCGTCCCCTCTCTCCGTCCCCTCTCACCGTCCCCTCTCACCGTCCCCTCTCACCGTCCCCTCTCACCGTCCCCTCTCACCGTCCCCTCTCACCGTCCCCACTCCCCGTCCCCACTCCCCGTCCCCACTCCCCGTCCCCACTTCCCGTCCCACTTCCCGTCCCCCACTCCCCGTCCCCACTCCCCGTAGCTACTCACCGTCCGTCCCCACTCTCCGACCCCACTCACCGTCCCTCTCTCCGTCCCTCTCTCCGTCCCCTCTCTCCGTCCCCTCTCCGTCCCCTCTCTCCGTCCCTCTCACCGTCCCCACTCCCCGTCCCCACTCCCCGTCCCCACTCCCCGTCCCCACTCCCCGTCCCCTCTCCCCGTCCCCTCTCCCCGTCCCCTCTCCCCGTCCCCTCTCCCCGTCCCCTCTCCCCGTCCCTCTCCCCGTCCCCTCTCCCCGTCCCCTCTCCCGTCCGCTCTCCCCGTCCGCTCTCCCCGTCCGCACTCACCGTCCCCACTCACCGACCCCACTCACCGTCCCCACTCCCCGTCCCCAATCCCCGTCCCCAATCCCCGTCCCCAATCCCCGTCCACTCTCCCCGTCCACTCTCCCCGTCCCCGCTCCCCGTCCCCGCTCCCCGTCCCCGCTCCCCGTCCCCGCTCCCCGTCCCCGCTCCCCGTCCCCGCTCCCCGTCCCCGCTCCCCGTCCCCGCTCCCCGTCCCCGCTCCCCGTCCCCGCTCCCCGTCCCCGCTCCCCGTCCCCGCTCCCCGTCCCCGCTCCCCGTCCCCGCTCCCCGTCCCCGCTCCCCGTCCCCCCTCACCGTCCCCACTCCCCGTCCCCACTCCCCGTCCCCACTCCCCGTCCCCACTCCCCGTCCCCACTCCCCGTCCCCACTCCCCGTCCCCACTCCCCGTCCCCACTCCCAGTCCCCACTCCCAGTCCCCACTGCTCGTCCCCACTGCTCGTCCCCACTGCTCGTCCCCACTGCTCGTCCCCTCTCCCCGTCCCCGCTCCCCGTCCCCGCTCCCCGTCCCCGCTCCCCGTCCCCGCTCCCCGTCCCCGCTCCCCGTCCCCGCTCCCCGTCCCCACTCCCCGTCCCCACTCCCCGTCCCCACTCCCCGTCCCCACTCCCCGTCCCCACTCCCCGTCCCCACTCCCCGTCCCCACTCCCCGTCCCCACTCCCCGTCCCCACTCAGTGTAGCCACTCCCGGTCCCCACTGCTCGTCCCCACTCACCGTCCCCACTCACCGTCCCCACTCACCGTCCCCACTCACCGTCCCCACTCACCGTCCCCACTCACCGTCCCCACTCACCTCCCCACTCACCGTCGCCACTCACCGTCCCCACACTCCGTCCCCTCTCATGGTCCCCACTCCCCATCCCCACTCCCCGTCACCGCTCCCCGTCCCCGCTCACCGTCCCCACTCACGGTCCCCGCTCACCGTCCCCGCTCCCTGTCCCCGCTCCCTGTCCCCGCTCCCTGTCCCCGCTCCCCGTCCCCGCTCCCCGTCCCCGCTCCCCGTCCCCGCTCCCCGTCCCCGCTCCCCGTCCCCGCTCCCCGTCCGCACTCCCCGTCCCCTCTCACCGTCCCCGCTCCCCGTCCCCACTCCCCGTCCCCTCTCCCCGTCCCCTCTCCCCGTCCCCACTCCCCGTCCCCACAACCCGTCCCCACAACCCGTCCCCACTCCCCGTCCCCACTCTCCGTCCCCACTCTCGGTCCCCACTCTCGGTCCCCACTCTCGGTCCCCACTCTCGGTCCCCACTCTCGGTCCCCACTCTCGGTCCCCTCTCACCGTCCCCTCTCTCCGTCCCCGCTCCCCGTCCCCGCTCTCCGTCCCCGCTCTCCGTCCCCGCTCCCCGTCCCCACTCACCGTCCCCTCTCCCCTTCACCACTCCCCGTCCCCACTCACCGTCCCCACTCCCCGCCCCCTCTCCCCGTCCCCGCTCCCCGTCCCCGCTCCCCACTCCCCGCTCCCCACTCCCCGCTCCCCGTCCCCTCTCTCCGTCCCCTCTCACCGTCCCCTCTCACCGTCCCCTCTCACCGTCCCCTCTCACCGTCCCCTCTCACCGTCCCCTCTCACCGTCCCCACTCCCCGTCCCCACTCCCCGTCCCCACTCACCGTCCCCTCTCCCCTTCACCACTCCCCGTCCCCACTCCCCGTCCCCACTCCCCGTCCCCACTCCCCGTCCCCACTCCCCGTCCCCTCTCCCGGTCCCCTCTCCCGGTCCCCTCTCCCGGTCCCCTCTCCCGGTCCCCACTCACCGTCCCCACTCCCCGTCCCCACTCCCCGTCCCCTCTCCCCTTCACCACTCCCCGTCCCCACTCCCCGTCCCCACTCCCCGTCCCCACTCCCCGTCCCCACTCCCCGTCCCCACTCCCCGTCCCCACTCCCCGTCCCCTCTCCCGGTCCCCTCTCCCGGTCCCCTCTCCCGGTCCCCTCTCCCGGTCCCCTCTCCCGGTCCCCACTCACCGTCCCCACTCACCGTCCCCACTACCCGTCCCCACTACCCGTCCCCACTCCCCGTCCCCACTCCCCGTCCCCACTCCCCGTCCCCACTCCCCGTCCCCACTCCCCGTCCCCTCTCCCCTTCCCCACTCCCGGTCCCCACTCCCGGTCCCCACTCCCGGTCCCCACTCCCCGTCCCCACCCCCCGTCCCCACCCCCCGTCCCCACTCCCCGTCCCCTCTCCCCGTCCCCTCTCCCCGTCCCCTCTCCCCGTCCCCTCTCCCCGTCCCCTCTCACCGTCCACTCTCCCCGTCCACTCTCCCCGTCCACTCTCCCCGTCCACTCTCCCCGTCCCCACTCCCCGTCCCCTCTCCCCGTCCCCTCTCCCCGTCCCCTCTCCCCGTCCCCTCTCCCCGTCCCCTCTCCCCGTCCCCTCTCCCCGTCCCCTCTCCCCGTCCCCTCTCCCCGTCCCCTCTCCCCGTCCCCTCTCCCCGTCCCCTCTCCCCGTCCCCTCTCCCCGTCAACTCTCCCCGTCCCCTCTCCCCCCCGTCCCCTCTCCCAGCCCCCGCTACCCGTCCCCGCTCCCCACTCCCCACTCCCCGTCCCCACTCCCCGTCCCCACTCCCCGTCCCCACTACCCTTCCCCACTCACCGTCCCCACTCACCGTCCCCACTCACCGTAGCCACTCACCGTAACCACTCACCGTCCCCTCTCTCCGTCCCCTCTCTCCGTCCCCTCTCACCGTCCCCTCTCACCGTCCCCTCTCACCGTCCCCTCTCACCGTCCCCTCTCACCGTCCCCACTCCCCGTCCTCACTCCCCGTCCCCACTCCCCGTCCCCACTCACCGCGGCCACTCACCGCCCCCTCTCTCCGTCCCCTCTCCCCGTCCCCACTCACCGTCACACTCACCGTCACCACTCACCGTCCCCACTCACCGTCCCCACTCCCCGTCCCCACCCACCGTCCCCACTCCCCATCCCCACTCCCCGTCCCTACGCCCCGTCCCCTCTCCCCGTCCCCTCTCCCGGTCCCCTCTCCCCGTCCCCTCTCCCGGTCCCCTCTCCCCGTCCCCACTCACCGTCCCCACTCCCCGTCCCCACTCCCCGTCCCCACTCCCCGTCCCCACTCCCCGTCCCCACTCCCCGTCCCCACTCCCCGTCCCCACTCCCCGTCCCCTCGCCCGGTCCCCACTCCCCGTCCCCACTCCCCGTCCCCACTCCCCGTCCCCACTCCCCGTCCCCACTCCCCGTCCCCACTCCCCGTCCCCACTCCCCGTAACCACTCTCCGTCCCCTCTCTCCGTCCCCTCTCTCCGTCCCCTCTCCCCGTCCCCTCTCCCCGTCCCCACTCCCCGTCCCCACTCACCGTGGCCACTCACCGTCCCCTCTCACCGTCCCCTCTCACCGTCCCCTCTCCCCGTCCCCACTCCCCGTCCCCACCCACCGTCCCCACTCCCCGTCCCCACGCCCCGTCCCCTCTCCCGGTCCCCTCTCCCCGTCCCCTCTCCCCGTCCCCACTCCCCGTCCCCACTCCCCGTCCCCTCTCCCCGTCCCCACTCCCCGTCCCCACTCCCCGTCCCCACCCACCGTCCCCACTCCCCGTCCCCACTCCCCGTCCCCACTCCCGGTCCCCACTCCCCGTCCCCACTCCCCGTCCCCACTCCCCGTCCCCTCTCACCGTCCCCTCTCCCCGTCCCCTCTCCCCGTCCCCTCTCCCCGTCCCCTCTCCCCGTCCCCTCTCCCCGTCCCCTCTCACCGTCCCCACTCCCCGTCCCCTCTCACCGTCCCCGCTCCCCACTCCCCACTCCCCGTCCCCACTCCCCGTCCCCACTCCCCGTCCCCACTCCCCGTCCCCACTCCCCGTCCCCACTCCCCGTCCCCACTCTCCATAGCCACTCTCCGTCCCCTCTCTCCGTCCCCTCTCTCCGTCCCCTCTCTCCGTCCCCTCTCTCCGTCCCCTCTCTCCGTCCCCTCTCACCGTCCCCTCTCACCGTCCCCTCTCACGGTCCCCACTCCCCGTCCGCACTTCCCGTCCCCACTCCCCGTCCCCACTCCCCGTAGCTACTCACCGTCCGTCCCCACTCTCCGTCCCCACTCCCCGTAGCTACTCACCGTCCGTCCCCACTCTCCGACCCCATTCACCGTAGCCACTCACCGTCCCCTCTCTCCGTCCCCTCTCTCCGTCCCCTCTCTCCGTCCCCTCTCTCCGTCCCCTCTCTCCGTCCCCTCTCACCGACCCCTCTCACCGTCCCCACTCCCCGTCCCCACTCCCCGTCCCCACTCCCCGTCCCCACTCCCCGTCCCCTCTCCCCGTCCCCTCTCCCCGTCCCCTCTCCCCGTCCCCTCTCCCCGTCCCCTCTCACCGTCCCCTCTCACCGTCCCCTCTCACCGTCCCCTCTCCCCGTCCTCACTCACCGTCCCCACTCACCGTCCCCACTCACCGTCCCCACTAACCGTCCCCACTCCCCGTCCCCCACTCCCCGTCCCCTCTCTCCGTCCCCTCTCACCGTCCCCTCTCACCGTCCCCTCTCACCGTCCCCTCTCACCGTCCCCACTCCCCGTCCCCACTCACCGTGGCCACTCACCGTCCCCTCTCTCCGTCCCCTCTCACCGTCCCCTCTCCCCGTCCCCACTCCCCGTCCCCACCCACCGTCCCCACTCCCCGTCCCTACGCCCCGTCCCCTCTCCCGGTCCCCTCTCCCCGTCCCCACTCCCCGTCCCCTCTCCCCGTCCCCGCTCCCCGTCCCCGCTCCCCGTCCCCACGCCCCGTCCCCGCTCCCCGTCCCCGCTCCCCGTCCCCGCTCCCCGTCCCCGCTCCCCGTCCCCGCTCCCCGTCCCCGCTCCCCGTCCCCCCTCACCGTCCCCACTCCCCGTCCCCACTCCCCGTCCCCACTCCCCGTCCCCACTCCCCGTCCCCACTCCCCGTCCCCACTCCCCGTCCCCACTCCCAGTCCCCACTCCCAGTCCCCACTGCTCGTCCCCACTGCTCGTCCCCACTGCTCGTCCCCACTGCTCGTCCCCACTGCTCGTCCCCTCTCCCCGTCCCCGCTCCCCGTCCCCGCTCCCCGTCCCCGCTCCCCGTCCCCACTCCCCGTCCCCACTCCCCGTCCCCACTCCCCGTCCCCACTCCCCGTCCCCACTCCCCGTCCCCACTCCCCGTCCCCACTCCCCGTCCCCACTCCCCGTCCCCACTCCCCGTCCCCACTCCCCGTCCCCACTCCCCGTCCCCACTCCCCGTCCCCACTCCCCGTCCCCACTCCCCGTCCCCACTCCCCGTCCCCACTCAGTGTAGCCACTCCCGGTCCCCACTGCTCGTCCCCACTCACCGTCCCCACTCACCGTCCCCACTCACCGTCCCCACTCACCGTCCCCACTCACCTCCCCACTCACCGTCGCCACTCACCGTCCCCACACTCCGTCCCCTCTCATGGTCCCCACTCCCCATCCCCACTCCCCGTCACCGCTCCCCGTCCCCGCTCACCGTCCCCACTCACGGTCCCCGCTCACCGTCCCCGCTCCCTGTCCCCGCTCCCTGTCCCCGCTCCCTGTCCCCGCTCCCCGTCCCCGCTCCCCGTCCCCGCTCCCCTTCCCCGCTCCCCTTCCCCGCTCCCCTTCCCCGCTCCCCGTCCCCGCTCCCCGTCCCCGCTCCCCGTCCCCGCTCCCCGTCCGCACTCCCCGTCCCCTCTCACCGTCCCCGCTCCCCGTCCCCACTCCCCGTCCCCTCTCCCCGTCCCCTCTCCCCGTCCCCACTCCCCGTCCCCACAACCCGTCCCCACAACCCGTCCCCACTCCCCGTCCCCACTCTCCGTCCCCACTCTCGGTCCCCACTCTCGGTCCCCACTCTCGGTCCCCACTCTCGGTCCCCACTCTCGGTCCCCACTCTCGGTCCCCACTCTCGGTCCCCACTCTCGGTCCCCTCTCACCCTCCCCTCTCTCCGTCCCCGCTCCCCGTCCCCGCTCTCCGTCCCCGCTCCCCGTCCCCACTCACCGTCCCCTCTCCCCTTCACCACTCCCCGTCCCCACTCACCGTCCCCACTCCCCGCCCCCTCTCCCCGTCCCCACTCCCCACTCCCCGCTCCCCACTCCCCGCTCCCCGTCCCCGCTCCCCGTCCCCGCTCCCCACTCCCCGCTCCCCACTCCCCGCTCCCCGTCCCCTCTCTCCGTCCCCTCTCACCGTCCCCTCTCACCGTCCCCTCTCACCGTCCCCTCTCACCGTCCCCTCTCACCGTCCCCACTCCCCGTCCCCACTCCCCGTCCCCACTCACCGTCCCCTCTCCCCTTCACCACTCCCCGTCCCCACTCCCCGTCCCCACTCCCCGTCCCCACTCCCCGTCCCCACTCCCCGTCCCCACTCCCCGTCCCCTCTCCCGGTCCCCTCTCCCGGTCCCCTCTCCCGGTCCCCTCTCCCGGTCCCCACTCACCGTCCCCACTCCCCGTCCCCACTCCCCGTCCCCTCTCCCCTTCACCACTCCCCGTCCCCACTCCCCGTCCCCACTCCCCGTCCCCACTCCCCGTCCCCACTCCCCGTCCCCACTCCCCGTCCCCACTCCCCGTCCCCACTCCCCGTCCCCTCTCCCGGTCCCCTCTCCCGGTCCCCTCTCCCGGTCCCCTCTCCCGGTCCCCTCTCCCGGTCCCCACTCACCGTCCCCACTACCCGTCCCCACTACCCGTCCCCACTCCCCGTCCCCACTCCCCGTCCCCACTCCCCGTCCCCACTCCCCGTCCCCACTCCCCGTCCCCACTCCCCGTCCCCCTCTCCCCTTCCCCACTCCCGGTCCCCACTCCCGGTCCCCACTCCCCGTCCCCACCCCCCGTCCCCACCCCCCGTCCCCACTCCCCGTCCCCTCTCCCCGTCCCCTCTCCCCGTCCCCTCTCACCGTCCACTCTCCCCGTCCACTCTCCCCGTCCACTCTCCCCGTCCACTCTCCCCGTCCCCACTCCCCGTCCCCTCTCCCCGTCCCCTCTCCCCGTCCCCTCTCCCCGTCCCCTCTCCCCGTCCCCTCTCCCCGTCCCCTCTCCCCGTCCCCTCTCCCCGTCCCCTATCCCCGTCCCCACTACCCTTCCCCACTCACCGTCCCCACTCACCGTCCAACTCACCGTAGCCACTCACCGTAACCACTCACCGTCCCCTCTCTCCGTCCCCTCTCTCCGTCCCCTCTCACCGTCCCCTCTCACCGTCCCCTCTCACCGTCCCCTCTCACCGTCCCCTCTCACCGTCCCCACTCCCCGTCCTCACTCCCCGTCCCCACTCCCCGTCCCCACTCACCGCGGCCACTCACCGCCCCCTCTCTCCGTCCCCTCTCCCCGTCCCCACTCACCGTCACACTCACCGTCACCACTCACCGTCCCCACTCACCGTCCCCACTCCCCGTCCCCCACCCACCGTCCCCACTCCCCGTCCCCACTCCCCGTCCCTACGCCCCGTCCCCTCTCCCGGTCCCCTCTCCCCGTCCCCTCTCCCGGTCCCCTCTCCCCGTCCCCACTCACCGTCCCCACTCACCGTCCCCACTCCCCGTCCCCACTCCCCGTCCCCACTCCCCGTCCCCACTCCCCGTCCCCACTCCCCGTCCCCTCGCCCGGTCCCCACTCCCCGTCCCCACTCCCCGTCCCCACTCCCCGTCCCCACTCCCCGTCCCCACTCCCCGTAACCACTCACCGTCCCCTCTCTCCGTCCCCTCTCTCCGTCCCCTCTCTCCGTCCCCTCTCCCCGTCCCCTCTCCCCGTCCCCACTCCCCGTCCCCACTCACCGTGGCCACTCACCGTCCCCTCTCACCGTCCCCTCTCACCGTCCCCTCTCCCGGTCCCCTCTCCCCGTCCCCTCTCCCCGTCCCCACTCCCCGTCCCCACTCCCCGTCCCCTCTCCCCGTCCCCACTCCCCGTCCCCACCCACCGTCCCCAACCCACCGTCCCCACTCCCCGTCCCCACTCCCGGTCCCCACTCCGGTCCCCACTCCCCGTCCCCACTCCCCGTCCCCACTCCCCGTCCCCACTCCCCGTCCCCTCTCACCGTCCCTCTCCCCGTCCCCTCTCCCCGTCCCCTCTCCCCGTCCCCTCTCCCCGTCCCCTCTCACCGTCCCCACTCCCCGTCCCCTCTCACCGTCCCCGCTCCCCACTCCCCACTCCCCGTCCCCACTCCCCGTCCCCACTCCCCGTCCCCACTCCCCGTCCCCACTCCCCGTCCCCACTCCCCGTCCCCACTCCCCGTCCCCACTCTCCATAGCCACTCTCCGTCCCTCTCTCCGTCCCCTCTCTCCGTCCCCTCTCTCCGTCCCCTCTCTCCGTCCCCTCTCTCCGTCCCCTCTCACCGTCCCCTCTCACCGTCCCCTCTCACGGTCCCCACTCCCCGTCCGCACTTCCCGTCCCCACTCCCCGTCCCCACTCCCCGTAGCTACTCACCGTCCGTCCCCACTCTCCGACCCCATTCACCGTAGCCACTCACCGTCCCCTCTCTCCGTCCCCTCTCTCCGTCCCCTCTCTCCGTCCCCTCTCACCGACCCCTCTCACCGTCCCCCACTCCCCGTCCCCACTCCCCGTCCCCACTCCCCGTCCCCTCTCCCCGTCCCCTCTCCCCGTCCCCTCTCCCCGTCCCCTCTCCCCGTCCCCTCTCACCGTCCCCTCTCACCGTCCCCTCTCCCCGTCCTCACTCACCGTCCCCACTCACCGTCCCCACTCACCGTCCCCACTAACCGTCCCCACTCCCCGTCCCCACTCCCCGTCCCCTCTCTCCGTCCCCTCTCACCGTCCCCCTCTCACCGTCCCCTCTCACCGTCCCCTCTCACCGTCCCCACTCCCCGTCCCCACTCACCGTGGCCACTCACCGTCCCCTCTCTCCGTCCCCTCTCACCGTCCCCTCTCCCCGTCCCCACTCCCCGTCCCCACCCACCGTCCCCACTCCCCGTCCCTACGCCCCGTCCCCTCTCCCGGTCCCTCTCCCCGTCCCCACTCCCCGTCCCCACTCCCCGTCCCCACGCCCCGTCCCCTCTCCCGGTCCCCTCTCCCGGTCCCCTCTCCCGGTCCCCTCTCCCGGTCCCCTCTCCCCGTCCCCACTCCCCGTCCCCTCTCCCCGTCCCCACTCCCCGTCCCCACCCACCGTCCCCACTCCCCATCCCCACTCCCCGTTCCCACTCCCCGTCCCCACTCCCCGTCCCCACTCCCCGTCCCTACGCCCCGTCCCCTCTCCGGTCCCCTCTCCCGGTCCCCTCTCCCGGTCCCCTCTCCCCGTCCCCACTCACCGTCCCCACTACCCGTCCCCACTACCCGTCCCCACTCCCCGTCCCCACTCCCCGTCCCCACTCCCCGTCCCCACTCCCGGTCCCCACTCCCGGTCCCCACTCCCCGTCCCCTCTCACCCGTCCCCTCTCACCGTCCCCTCTCCCCGTCCCCTCTCACCGTCCCCACTCCCCGTCCCCTCTCACCGTCCCCTCTCACCGTCCCCTCTCACCGTCCCCACTCCCCGTCCCCACTCCCCGTCCCCACTCCCCGTCCCCACTCCCCGTCCCCACTCCCCGTCCCCACTCCCCCGTCCCCACTCCCCGTCCCCACTCCCCGTCCCCACTCCCCGTCCCCACTCCCCGTCCCCACTCCCCGTCCCCACTCCCCGTCCCCACTCCCCGTCCCCACTCCCCGTCCCCACTCCCCGTCCCCACTCCCCGTCCCACTCCCCGTCCCCACTCCCCGTCCCCACTCCCCGTCCCCACTCCCCGTCCCCACTCCCCGTCCCCACTCCCCGTCCCCACTCCCCGTCCCCACTCCCCGTCCCCTCTCTCCGTCCCCTCTCTCCGTCCCCTCTCTCCGTCCCCTCTCTCCGTCCCCTCTCTCCGTCCCCTCTCTCCGTCCCCTCTCGCCGGTCCCCACTCCCCGTCCGCACTTCCCGTCCCCACTCCCCGTAGCTACTCACCGTCCGTCCCCACTCTCCGTCCCCGCTCCCCGTCCCCGCTCCCCGTCCCCGCTCCCCGTCCCCGCTCCCCGTCCCCGCTCCCAGTCCCCACTCCCCGTCCCCACTCCCCCGTCCCCACTCCCCGTCCCCTCTCCCCGTCCCCTCTCCCCGTCCCTCTCCCCGTCCCTCTCCCCGTCCCCTTTCCCCGTCCCCTCTCACCGTCCCCACTCCCCGTCCCCTCTCACCGTGCCCTCTCCCCGTCCCCGCTCCCCACTCCCCACTCCCCGTCCCCACTCCCCGTCCCCACTCCCCGTCCCCACTCCCCGTCCCCACTCCCCGTCCCCACTCCCCGTCCCCACTCCCCGTCCCCACTCCCCGTCCCCACTCCCCGTCCCCACTCCCCGTCCCCACTCCCCGTCCCCACTCCCCGTCCCCACTCCCCGTCCCCACTCCCCGTCCCCACTCCCCGTCCCCACTCCCCGTCCCCCACTCCCCGTCCCCACTCCCCGTCCCCACTCCCCGTCCCCACTCCCCGTCCCCACTCCCCGTCCCCACTCCCCGTCCCCACTCCCCGTCCCCACTCCCCGTCCCCACTCCCGTCCCCACTCCCCGTCCCCACTCCCCGTCCCCCACTCCCCGTCCCCACTCCCCGTCCCCACTCCCCGTCCCCACTCCCCGTCCCCACTCCCCGTCCCCACTCCCCGTCCCCACTCCCCGTCCCCACTCCCCGTCCCCACTCCCCGTCCCCACTCCCCGTCCCCACTCCCCGTCCCCACTCCCCGTCCCACTCCCACTCCCCCGTCCCCACTCCCCGTCCCCACTCCCCGTCCCCACTCCCCGTCCCCACTCCCCGTCCCCACTCCCCGTCCCCACTCTCCGTCCCCACTCACTGGAACCACTCACCGTCCCCACTCTCCATAGCCACTCACCGTCCCCTCTCTCCGTCCCCTCTCTCCGTCCCCTCTCTCCGTCCCCTCTCTCCGTCCCCTCTCTCCGTCCCCTCTCACCGTCCCCTCTCACCGTCCCCTCTCACCGTCCCCTCTCACCGTCCCCTCTCACCGTCCCCACTCCCCGTCCCCACTCCCCCGTCCCCACTCCCCGTCCCCACTCCCCGTCCCCACTTCCCGTCCCCACTTCCCGTCCCCACTCCCCGTCCCCACTCCCCGTAGCTACTCACCGTCCGTCCCCACTCTCCGACCCCACTCACCGTCCCCTCTCTCCGTCCCCTCTCTCCGTCCCCTCTCTCCGTCCCCTCTCTCCGTCCCCTCTCTCCGTCCCCTCTCTCCGTCCCCTCTCACCGTCCCCACTCCCCGTCCCCACTCCCCGTCCCCACTCCCCGTCCCCACTCCCCGTCCCCACTCCCCGTCCCCTCTCCCCGTCCCCTCTCCCCGTCCCCTCTCCCCGTCCCCTCTCCCCGTCCCCTCTCCCCGTCCCCTCTCCCCGTCCCCCTCTCCCCGTCCGCTCTCCCCGTCCGCTCTCCCCGTCCGCACTCACCGTCCCCACTCACCGACCCCACTCACCGTCCCCACTCCCCGTCCCCAATCCCCGTCCCCAATCCCCGTCCCCAATCCCCGTCCCCAATCCCCGTCCACTCTCCCCGTCCACTCTCCCCGTCCCCTCTCCCCGTCCCCGCTCCCCGTCCCCGCTCCCCGTCCCCGCTCCCCGTCCCCGCTCCCCGTCCCCGCTCCCCGTCCCCGCTCCCCCGTCCCCCGCTCCCCGTCCCCCGCTCCCCGTCCCCGCTCCCCGTCCCCGCTCCCCGTCCCCGCTCCCCGTCCCCGCTCCCCGTCCCCGCTCCCCGTCCCCGCTCCCCGTCCCCCGCCTCCCCGTCCCCCCTCACCGTCCCCACTCCCCCGTCCCCACTCCCCGTCCCCACTCCCCGTCCCCACTCCCCGTCCCCACTCCCCGTCCCCACTCCCCGTCCCCACTCCCCGTCCCCACTCCCAGTCCCCACTCCCAGTCCCCACTGCACGTCCCCACTGCTCGTCCCCACTGCTCGTCCCCACTGCTCGTCCCCTCTCCCCGTCCCCGCTCCCCGTCCCCGCTCCCCGTCCCCGCTCCCCGTCCCCGCTCCCCGTCCCCGCTCCCCGTCCCCGCTCCCCGTCCCCGCTCCCCCGTCCCCACTCCCCGTCCCCACTCCCCGTCCCCACTCCCCGTCCCCACTCCCCGTCCCCACTCCCCGTCCCCACTCCCCGTCCCCACTCCCCGTCCCCACTCCCCGTCCCCACTCAGTGTAGCCACTCCCGGTCCCCACTGCTCGTCCCCACTCACCGTCCCCACTCACCGTCCCCACTCACCGTCCCCACTCACCGTCCCCACTCACCTCCCCACTCACCGTCGCCACTCACCGTCCCCACACTCCGTCCCCTCTCATGGTCCCCACTCCCCATCCCCACTCCCCGTCACCGCTCCCCGTCCCCGCTCACCGTCCCACTCACGGTCCCCGCTCACCGTCCCCGCTCCCTGTCCCCGCTCCCTGTCCCCGCTCCCTGTCCCCGCTCCCTGTCCCCGCTCCCTGTCCCCCGCTCCTCCCCGTCCCCGCTCCCCGTCCCCGCTCCCCGTCCCCGCTCCCCGTCCCCGCTCCCCGTCCCCGCTCCCCGTCCGCACTCCCCGTCCCCTCTCACCGTCCCCGCTCCCCGTCCCCACTCCCCGTCCCCTCTCCCCGTCCCCTCTCCCCGTCCCCACTCCCCGTCCCCACAACCCGTCCCCACAACCCGTCCCCACTCCCCGTCCCCACTCTCCGTCCCCACTCTCGGTCCCCACTCTCGGTCCCCACTCTCGGTCCCCACTCTCGGTCCCCACTCTCGGTCCCCACTCTCGGTCCCCTCTCACCGTCCCCTCTCTCCGTCCCCGCTCCCCGTCCCCGCTCTCCGTCCCCGCTCCCCCGTCCCCACTCACCGTCCCCTCTCCCCTTCACCACTCCCCGTCCCCACTCACCGTCCCCACTCCCCGCCCCCCTCTCCCCGTCCCCACTCCCCACTCCCCGCTCCCCACTCCCCGCTCCCCGTCCCCGCTCCCCGTCCCCGCTCCCCACTCCCCGCTCCCCACTCCCCGCTCCCCGTCCCCTCTCTCCGTCCCCTCTCACCGTCCCCTCTCACCGTCCCCTCTCACCGTCCCCACTCCCCGTCCCCACTCCCCGTCCCCACTCACCGTCCCCTCTCCCCTTCACCACTCCCCGTCCCCACTCCCCGTCCCCACTCCCCGTCCCCACTCCCCGTCCCCACTCCCCGTCCCCTCTCCCGGTCCCCTCTCCCGGTCCCCTCTCCCGGTCCCCTCTCCCGGTCCCCACTCACCGTCCCCACTCCCCGTCCCCACTCCCCGTCCCCTCTCCCCTTCACCACTCCCCGTCCCCACTCCCCGTCCCCACTCCCCGTCCCCACTCCCCGTCCCCACTCCCCGTCCCCACTCCCCGTCCCCACTCCCCGTCCCCTCTCCGGTCCCCTCTCCCGGTCCCCTCTCCCGGTCCCCTCTCCCGGTCCCCTCTCCCGGTCCCCACTCACCGTCCCCACTACCCGTCCCCACTACCCGTCCCCACTACCCGTCCCCACTCCCCGTCCCCACTCCCCGTCCCCACTCCCCGTCCCCACTCCCCCCCCGTCCCCACTCCCCGTCCCACTCCCCGTCCCCTCTCCCCTTCCCCACTCCCGGTCCCCACTCCCGGTCCCCACTCCCGGTCCACCACTCCCCGTCCCCACTCCCCGTCCCCACCCCCCGTCCCCACTCCCCGTCCCCACTCCCCGTCCCCTCTCCCCGTCCCCTCTCCCCGTCCCCTCTCCCCGTCCCCTCTCACCGTCCACTCTCCCCGTCCACTCTCCCCGTCCACTCTCCCCCGTCCCCACTCCCGTCCCCTCTCCCCGTCCCCTCTCCCCGTCCCCTCTCCCCGTCCCCTTCTCCCCGTCCCCTCTCCCCGTCCCCTCTCCCCGTCCCCTCTCCCCGTCCCCTCTCCCCGTCCCCTCTCCCCGTCCCCTCTCCCCGTCCCCTCTCCCCGTCCCCTCTCCCCGTCCCCTCTCCCCGTCAACTCTCCCCGTCCCCTCTCCCCCCCGTCCCCTCTCCCAGCCCCCGCTACCCGTCCCCGCTCCCCACTCCCCACTCCCCGTCCCCACTCCCCGTCCCCACTCCCCGTCCCCACTACCCTTCCCCACTCACCGTCCCCACTCACCGTCCCCACTCACCGTAGCCACTCACCGTAACCACTCACCGTCCCCTCTCTCCGTCCCCTCTCTCCGTCCCCTCTCACCGTCCCCTCTCACCGTCCCCTCTCACCGTCCCCTCTCACCGTCCCCTCTCACCGTCCCCTCTCACCGTCCCCACTCCCCGTCCTCACTCCCCGTCCCCACTCCCCGTCCCCACTCACCGCGGCCACTCACCGCCCCCTCTCTCCGTCCCCTCTCCCCGTCCCCACTCACCGTCACACTCACCGTCACCACTCACCGTCCCCACTCACCGTCCCCACTCCCCGTCCCCACCCACCGTCCCCACTCCCCATCCCCACTCCCCGTCCCTACGCCCCGTCCCCTCTCCCGGTCCCCTCTCCCCGTCCCCTCTCCCGGTCCCCTCTCCCCGTCCCCACTCACCGTCCCCCACTCCCCGTCCCCACTCCCCGTCCCCACTCCCCGTCCCCACTCCCCGTCCCCACTCCCCGTCCCCACTCCCCGTCCCCTCGCCCGGTCCCCACTCCCCGTCCCCACTCCCCGTCCCCACTCCCCGTCCCCACTCCCCGTCCCCAATCCCCGTCCCCACTCCCCGTCCCCACTCCCCGTCCCCACTCCCCGTCCCCACTCCCCGTAACCACTCACCGTCCCCTCTCTCCGTCCCCTCTCTCCGTCCCCTCTCTCCGTCCCCTCTCCCCGTCCCCTCTCCCCGTCCCCACTCCCCGTCCCCACTCACCGTGGCCACTCACCGTCCCCTCTCACCGTCCCCTCTCACCGTCCCCTCTCCCCGTCCCCACTCCCCGTCCCCACCCACCGTCCCCCACTCCCCCGTCCCCACGCCCCGTCCCCTCTCCCGGTCCCCTCTCCCCGTCCCCTCTCCCCGTCCCCACTCCCCGTCCCCACTCCCCGTCCCCTCTCCCCGTCCCCACCCACCGTCCCCACTCCCCGTCCCCACTCCCGTCCCCACTCCCCGTCCCCACTCCCCGTCCCCACTCCCCGTCCCCACTCCCCGTCCCCACTCCCCGTCCCCTCTCACCGTCCCCTCTCCCCGTCCCCTCTCCCCGTCCCCTCTCCCCGTCCCCTCTCCCCGTCCCCTCTCCCCGTCCCCACTCCCCGTCCCCTCTCACCGTCCCGCTCCCCACTCCCCACTCCCCGTCCCCACTCCCCGTCCCCACTCCCCGTCCCCACTCCCCGTCCCCACTCCCCGTCCCCCACTCTCCATAGCCACTCTCCGTCCCCTCTCTCCGTCCCCTCTCTCCGTCCCCTCTCTCCGTCCCCTCTCTCCGTCCCCTCTCTCCGTCCCCTCTCACCGTCCCCTCTCACCGTCCCCTCTCACCGTCCCCTCTCACGGTCCCCACTCCCCGTCCGCACTTCCCGTCCCCACTCCCCCGTCCCCACTCCCCGTAGCTACTCACCGTCCGTCCCCACTCTCCGTCCCCACTCCCCGTAGCTACTCACCGTCCGTCCCCACTCTCCGACCCCATTCACCGTAGCCACTCACCGTCCCCTCTCTCCGTCCCCTCTCTCCGTCCCCTCTCTCCGTCCCCTCTCTCCGTCCCCTCTCACCGACCCCTCTCACCGTCCCCCACTCCCCGTCCCCACTCCCTGTCCCCACTCCCCGTCCCCACTCCCCGTCCCCTCTCCCCGTCCCCTCTCCCCCGTCCCCTCTCCCCGTCCCCTCTCACCGTCCCCTCTCACCGTCCCCTCTCACCGTCCCCTCTCCCCGTCCTCACTCACCGTCGTCCCCACTAACCGTCCCCACTCCCCGTCCCCACTCCCCGTCCCCACTCCCCGTCCCCTCTCTCCGTCCCTCTCACCGTCCCCTCTCACCGTCCCCTCTCACCGTCCCCTCTCACCGTCCCCACTCCCCGTCCCCACTCACCGTGGCCACTCACCGTCCCCTCTCTCCGTCCCCTCTCACCGTCCCCTCTCCCCGTCCCCACTCCCCGTCCCCACCCACCGTCCCCACTCCCCGTCCCTACGCCCCGTCCCCTCTCCCGGTCCCCTCTCCCCGGTCCCCTCTCCCCGTCCCCACTCCCCGTCCCCTCTCCCCGTCCCCGCTCCCCGTCCCCGCTCCCCGTCCCCACGCCCCGTCCCCGCTCCCCGTCCCCGCTCCCCGTCCCCGCTCCCCGTCCCCGCTCCCCGTCCCCCGCTCCCCGTCCCCGCTCCCCGTCCCCCTCACCGTCCCCACTCCCCGTCCCACTCCCCGTCCCCACTCCCCGTCCCCACTCCCCGTCCCCACTCCCCGTCCCCACTCCCCGTCCCCACTCCCCGTCCCCACTCCCCGTCCCCACTCCCAGTCCCCACTCCCAGTCCCCACTGCTCGTCCCCACTGCTCGTCCCCACTGCTCGTCCCCACTGCTCGTCCCCTCTCCCCGTCCCCGCTCCCCGTCCCCGCTCCCCGTCCCCGCTCCCCGTCCCGCTCCCCGTCCCCACTCCCCGTCCCCACTCCCCGTCCCCACTCCCCGTCCCCACTCCCCGTCCCCACTCCCCGTCCCCACTCCCGTCCCCACTCCCCGTCCCCACTCAGTGTAGCCACTCCCGGTCCCCACTGCTCGTCCCCACTCACCGTCCCACTCACCGTCCCCACTCACCGTCCCCACTCACCGTCCCCACTCACCTCCCCACTCACCGTCGCCACTCACCGTCCCCACACTCCGTCCCCTCTCATGGTCCCCACTCCCCATCCCCACTCCCCGTCACCGCTCCCCGTCCCCGCTCACCGTCCCCACTCACGGTCCCCAGCTCACCGTCCCCGCTCCCTGTCCCCGCTCCCTGTCCCGCTCCCTGTCCCCGCTCCCCGTCCCCGCTCCCCGTCCCCGCTCCCCTTCCCCGCTCCCCTTCCCCGCTCCCCGTCCCCGCTCCCGTCCCCGCTCCCCGTCCGCACTCCCCGTCCCCTCTCACCGTCCCCGCTCCCCGTCCCCACTCCCCGTCCCCTCTCCCCGTCCCCTCTCCCCGTCCCCACTCCCCGTCCCCACAACCCGTCCCCACAACCCGTCCCCACTCCCCGTCCCCACTCTCCGTCCCCACTCTCGGTCCCCACTCTCGGTCCCCACTCTCGGTCCCCACTCTCGGTCCCCACTCTCGGTCCCCTCTCACCGTCCCCTCTCTCCGTCCCCGCTCCCCGTCCCCGCTCTCCGTCCCCGCTCCCCGTCCCCACTCACCGTCCCCTCTCCCCTTCACCACTCCCCGTCCCCACTCACCGTCCCCACTCCCCGCCCCCTCTCCCCGTCCCCACTCCCCACTCCCCGCTCCCCACTCCCCCGCTCCCCGTCCCCGCTCCCGTCCCCGCTCCCCACTCCCCGCTCCCCACTCCCCGCTCCCCGTCCCCTCTCTCCGTCCCCTCTCACCGTCCCCTCTCACCGTCCCCTCTCACCGTCCCCTCTCACCGTCCCCTCTCACCGTCCCCACTCCCCCGTCCCCACTCCCCGTCCCCACTCACCGTCCCCTCTCCCCTTCACCACTCCCCGTCCCCACTCCCCGTCCCACTCCCCGTCCCCACTCCCCGTCCCCACTCCCCGTCCCCACTCCCCGTCCCCTCTCCCGGTCCCCTCTCCCGGTCCCCTCTCCCGGTCCCCTCTCCCGGTCCCCACTCACCGTCCCCACTCCCCGTCCCCACTCCCCGTCCCCTCTCCCCTTCACCACTCCCCGTCCCCACTCCCCGTCCCCACTCCCCGTCCCCACTCCCCGTCCCCACTCCCCGTCCCCACTCCCCGTCCCACTCCCCGTCCCCACTCCCGTCCCCACTCCCCGTCCCCACTCCCCGTCCCCTCTCCCGGTCCCCTCTCCCGGTCCCCTCTCCCGGTCCCCTCTCCCGGTCCCCTCTCCCGGTCCCCACTCACCGTCCCCACTCACCGTCCCCACTACCCGTCCCCACTACCCGTCCCCACTCCCCGTCCCCACTCCCCGTCCCCACTCCCCGTCCCCACTCCCCGTCCCCACTCCCCGTCCCCACTCCCCGTCCCCACTCCCCGTCCCCACTCCCCGTCCCCTCTCCCCTTCCCCACTCCCGGTCCCCACTCCCGGTCCCCACTCCCCGTCCCCCACCCCCCGTCCCCACCCCCCGTCCCCACTCCCCGTCCCCTCTCCCCGTCCCCTCTCCCCGTCCCCTCTCACCGTCCACTCTCCCCGTCCACTCTCCCCGTCCACTCTCCCCGTCCACTCTCCCCGTCCCCACTCCCCGTCCCCTCTCCCCGTCCCCTCTCCCCGTCCCCTCTCCCCGTCCCCTCTCCCCGTCCCCTCTCCCCGTCCCTCTCCCCGTCCCCTCTCCCCGTCCCCTCTCCCCGTCCCTCTCCCCGTCCCCTCTCCCCGTCCCCTCTCCCCGTCCCCACTACCCTTCCCCACTCACCGTCCCCACTCACCGTCCCCACTCACCGTAGCCACTCACCGTAACCACTCACCGTCCCTCTCTCCGTCCCCTCTCTCCGTCCCCTCTCACCGTCCCCTCTCACCGTCCCCTCTCACCGTCCCCTCTCACCGTCCCCTCTCACCGTCCCCACTCCCCGTCCTCACTCCCCGTCCCCACTCCCCGTCCCCACTCACCGCGGCCACTCACCGCCCCCTCTCTCCGTCCCCTCTCCCCGTCCCCACTCACCGTCACACTCACCGTCACCACTCACCGTCCCCACTCACCGTCCCCACTCCCCGTCCCCACCCACCGTCCCCACTCCCCGTCCCCACTCCCCGTCCCTACGCCCCGTCCCCTCTCCCGGTCCCCTCTCCCCGTCCCCTCTCCCGGTCCCCTCTCCCCGTCCCCACTCACCGTCCCCACTCACCGTCCCCACTCCCCGTCCCCACTCCCCGTCCCCACTCCCCGTCCCCACTCCCCGTCCCCACTCCCCGTCCCCTCGCCCGGTCCCCACTCCCCGTCCCCACTCCCCGTCCCCACTCCCCGTCCCCACTCCCCGTCCCCACTCCCCGTCCCCACTCCCCGTCCCCACTCCCCGTAACCACTCACCGTCCCCTCTCTCCGTCCCCTCTCTCCGTCCCCTCTCTCCGTCCCCTCTCCCCGTCCCCTCTCCCCGTCCCCTCTCCCCGTCCCCACTCCCCGTCCCCACTCACCGTGGCCACTCACCGTCCCCTCTCACCGTCCCCTCTCACCGTCCCCTCTCCCCGTCCCCACTCCCCGTCCCCACCCACCGTCCCCACTCCCCGTCCCCACGCCCCGTCCCCTCTCCCGGTCCCCTCTCCCCGTCCCCACTCCCCGTCCCCACTCCCCGTCCCCTCTCCCCGTCCCCACCCACCGTCCCCACCCACCGTCCCCACTCCCCGTCCCCACTCCCCGTCCCCACTCCCGGTCCCCACTCCCCGTCCCCACTCCCCGTCCCCACTCCCCGTCCCCACTCCCCGTCCCCTCTCACCGTCCCCTCTCCCCGTCCCCTCTCCCCGTCCCCTCTCCCCGTCCCTCTCCCCGTCCCCTCTCACCGTCCCCACTCCCCGTCCCCTCTCACCGTCCCCGCTCCCCACTCCCCACTCCCCGTCCCCACTCCCCGTCCCCACTCCCCGTCCCCACTCCCCGTCCCCACTCCCCGTCCCCACTCCCCGTCCCCACTCCCCGTCCCCACTCTCCATAGCCACTCTCCGTCCCCTCTCTCCGTCCCCTCTCTCCGTCCCCTCTCTCCGTCCCCTCTCTCCGTCCCCTCTCTCCGTCCCCTCTCACCGTCCCCTCTCACGGTCCCCTCTCACGGTCCCCACTCCCCGTCCGCACTTCCCGTCCCCACTCCCCGTCCCCACTCCCCGTAGCTACTCACCGTCCGTCCCCACTCTCCGACCCCATTCACCGTAGCCACTCACCGTCCCCTCTCTCCGTCCCCTCTCTCCGTCCCCTCTCTCCGTCCCCTCTCACCGACCCCTCTCACCGTCCCCACTCCCCGTCCCCACTCCCCGTCCCCACTCCCCGTCCCCTCTCCCCGTCCCCTCTCCCCGTCCCCTCTCCCCGTCCCCTCTCACCGTCCCCTCTCACCGTCCCCTCTCCCCGTCCTCACTCACCGTCCCCACTCACCGTCCCCACTCACCGTCCCCACTAACCGTCCCCACTCCCGTCCCCACTCCCCGTCCCCTCTCTCCGTCCCCTCTCACCGTCCCCTCTCACCGTCCCCTCTCACCGTCCCCTCTCACCGTCCCCACTCCCCGTCCCCACTCACCGTGGCCACTCACCGTCCCCTCTCTCCGTCCCCTCTCACCGTCCCCTCTCCCCGTCCCCACTCCCGTCCCCACCCACCGTCCCACTCCCCGTCCCTACGCCCCGTCCCCTCTCCCGGTCCCCTCTCCCCGTCCCCACTCCCCGTCCCCTCTCCCCGTCCCCACTCCCGTCCCCACTCCCCGTCCCCACGCCCCGTCCCCTCTCCCGGTCCCCTCTCCCGGTCCCCTCTCCCGGTCCCCTCTCCCCGTCCCCACTCCCCGTCCCCTCTCCCCGTCCCCACTCCCCGTCCCACCCACCGTCCCCACTCCCCATCCCCACTCCCCGTTCCCACTCCCCGTCCCCACTCCCCGTCCCCACTCCCCGTCCCTACGCCCCGTCCCCTCTCCCGGTCCCCTCTCCCGGTCCCCTCTCCCGGTCCCCTCTCCCCGTCCCCACTCACCGTCCCCACTACCCGTCCCCACTACCCGTCCCCACGTCCCCGTCCCCACTCCCCGTCCCCACTCCCCGTCCCCACTCCCGGTCCCCACTCCCGGTCCGTCCCCACTCCCCGTCCCCTCTCACCGTCCCCTCTCACCGTCCCCTCTCCCCGTCCCCTCTCACCGCCCCACTCCCCGTCCCCTCTCACCGTCCCCCACTCCCCGTCCCCACTCCCCGTCCCCACTCCCCGTCCCCACTCCCCGTCCCCACTCCCCGTCCCCACTCCCGTCCCCACTCCCGTCCCCACTCCCCGTCCCCACTCCCCGTCCCCACTCCCCGTCCCCACTCCCCGTCCCCACTCCCCGTCCCCACTCCCCGTCCCCACTCCCCGTCCCCACTCCCCGTCCCCACTCCCCCGTCCCCACTCCCCGTCCCCACTCCCCGTCCCCACTCCCCGTCCGCCACTCCCCGTCCCCACTCCCCGTCCCACTCCCCGTCCCCACTCCCCGTCCCCACTCCCCGTCCCCACTCCCCGTCCCCTCTCTCCGTCCCCTCTCCCCGTCCCCTCTCTCCGTCCCCTCTCCCGTCCCCTCTCTCCGTCCCCTCTCGCCGTCCCTCTCGCCGGTCCCCCACTCCCCGTCCGCACTTCCCGTCCCCACTCCCCGTAGCTACTCACCGTCCGTCCCCACTCTCCGTCCCCACTCCCCTACCCATCTCCCCTACCCATCTCCCCGTCCCCTCTCCCCGTCCCCACTCCCCGTCCCCAATCCCCGTCCACTCTCCCCGTCCACTCTCCCCGTCCCCTCTCACCGTCCCCTCTCACCGTCCCCAGCTCCCCGTCCCCGCTCCCCGTCCCCGCTCCCCGTCCCCGCTCCCCGTCCCCGCTCCCCGTCCCCACTCCCCGTCCCCCACTCACTGTCCCCACTCCCCCACTCCCCGTCCCCGCTCCCCGTCCCCGCTCCCCGTCCCCGCTCCCCGTCCCCGCTCCCCGTCCCCGCTCACCGTCCCCACTCTCGTCCCCACTCCCGTCCCCACTCCCCGTCCCAGTCCCCACTCCCCGTCCCCACTCCCCGTCCCCACTCCCCGTCCCCACTCCCCGTCCCCACTCCCCGTCCCCACTCCCCGTCCCCACTCACCGTCCCCACTCCCCGTCACAACTCCCCGTCACAACTCCCCGTCCCCGCTCACCGTCCCCGCTCACCGTCCCCGCTCACCGTCCCCGCTCACCGTCCCCGCTCACCGTCCCCGCTCCCCACTCCCCGTCCCGCTCACCGTCCCCTCTCCCCGTCCCCGCTCCCCGTCCCCGCTCCCCGTCCCCGCTCCCCGTCCCCACTCCCCGTCCCGACTCTCCGTCCCCAGTCACTGGAACCACTCACCATCCCCACTCCCCGTCCCCACTCTCGGTCCCCTCTCACCGTCCCCACTCCCCGTAGCTACTCACCGTCCGTCCCCACTCTCCGACCCCACTCACCGTCCCCTCTCACCGTCCCCTCTCACCGTCCCCTCTCACCGTCCCCGTTCCCCGTCCCCGATCCCTTCCCCGCACCCCGTCCCCGCTCCCCACTCCCCGTCCCCACTCCCCGTCCCCACTCACCGTCCCCACTCCCCGTCCCCACTCACCGTCCCCTCTCACCGTCCCCTCACCGTCCCCTCTCACCGTCCCCGATCCCCTTCCCCGCACCCCGTCCCCGCTCCCCACTCCCCGTCCCCACTCACCGTCCCACTCACCGTCCCCTCTCACCGTCCCCTCTCACCGTCCCCTCTCACCGTCCCCTCTCACCGTCCCCTCTCACCGTCCCCGCTCACCGTCCCCGCTCCCCACTCCCCGTCCCCGCTCACCGTCCCCTCTCCCCGTCCCCGCTCCCCGTCCCCGCTCCCCGTCCCCGCTCCCCGTCCCCACTCCCCGTCCCGACTCTCCGTCCCCAGTCACTGGAACCACTCACCATCCCCACTCCCCCGTCCCCACTCTCCGTCCCCTCTCACCGTCCGTCCCCACTCTCCGACCCCACTCACCGTCCCCATCTCACCGTCCCCTCTCACCGTCCCCTCTCACCGTCCCCGTTCCCCGTCCCCGATCCCCTTCCCCGCACCCCGTCCCCGCTCCCCACTCCCCCGTCCCCACTCCCCGTCCCCACTCACCGTCCCCACTCCCCGTCCCCACTCACCGTCCCCTCTCACCGTCCCCCTCTCACCCGTCCCCTCTCACCGTCCCCCTCTCACCGTCCCCGATCCCCTTCTCCGCACCCCGTCCCCGCTCCCCACTCCCCGTCCCCACTCACCGTCCCCACTCACCGTCCCCTCTCACCGTCCCCTCTCACCGTCCCCTCTCACCGTCCA
>NW_027141696.1:0-2500 GCF_036365525.1 Heterodontus francisci
TACTCTGCTTACTGGTTAACCATTTGCCCTTTCGGACTTAGTCTCTGCACATTATTTTCGACTTTTTGGTTAATGATTTCACACTTTTAACATATTTTTGCGCTTTTTGGTTAATGATTTCATACTTTTTACTTACTTTTGCGCCTTTTGGTTAATGATTACTCTGCTTACTGGTTAACCATTTGCCCTTTCGGACTTAGTCTCTGGACATTATTTTCGAGTTTTTGGTTAATGATTTCACACTTTTTACTTACTTTTGCGATTTTTGGTTAATGATTACTCTGCTTACTGGTTAACCATTTGCCCTTTCGGACTTAGTCTCTGGACATTGTTTTCGACATTTTGGTTAATGATTTCACACTTTTAACTTAATTTTGCGATTTTTGGTTAATGATTACTCTGCTTACTGGTTAACCATTTGCCCTTTCGGACTTAGTCTCTGGACATTGTTTTCGACATTTTGGTTAATGATTTCACACTTTTAACTTAATTTTGTGCTTTTTGGTTAATGATTTCATACTTTTTACTTACTTTTGCGATTTTTGGTTAATGATTACTCTGCTTACTGGTTAACCATTTGCCCTTTCGGACTTAGTCTCTGGACATTATTTTTGGGTTTTTGGTTAATGATTTCACACTTTTTACTTACTTTTGCCCTTTTTGGTTACTGATTACTCTGCTTACTGGTTAACCATTTGCCCTTTCGGACTTAGTCTCTGGACATTATTTTCGAGTTTTTGGTTAATGATTTCACACTTTTAACATATTTTTGCGCTTTTTGGTTACTGATTTCATACTTTTTACTTACTTTTGCGCCTTTTGGTTAATGATTACTCTGCTTACTGGTTAACCATTTGCCCTTTCGGACTTAGTCTCTGGACATTATTTTCGAGTTTTTGGTTAATGATTTCACACTTTTTACTTACTTTTGCGATTTTTGGTTAATGATTACTCTGCTTACTGGTTAACCATTTGCCCTTTCGGACTTAGTCTCTGGAGATTATTTTCGAGTTTTTGGTTAATGATTTCACACTTTTTACTTACTTTTGCGATTTTTGGTTAATGATTACTCTGCTTACTGGTTAACCATTTGCCCTTTCGGACTTAGTCTCTGGAGATTATTTTCGAGTTTTTGGTTAATGATTTCACACTTTTTACTTACTTTTGCGATTTTTGGTTAATGATTACTCTGCTTACTGGTTAACCATTTGCCCTTTTGGACTTAGTCTCTGGACATTATTTTCGGGTTTTTGGTTAATGATTTCACACTTTTTACTTACTTTTGCGATTTTTGGTTAATGATGACTCTGCTTACTGGTTAACCATTTGCCCTTTCGCACTTAGTCTCTGGAGATTATTTTCGACTTTTTGGTTAATGATTTCACACTTTTAACTTAATTTTGTGCTTTTTGGTTAATGATTTCATACTTTTTACTTACTTTTGCCCTTTTTGGTTAATGATTACTCTGCTTACTGGTTAACCATTTGCCCTTTCGGACTTGGTCTCTGGACATTATTTTCGAGTTTTTGGTTAATGATTTCACACTTTTTACTTACTTTTGCGATTTTTGGTTAATGATTACTCTGCTTACTGGTTAATTATTTGCCCTTTCGGACTTAGTCTCTGCACATTATTTTCGAGTTTTTGGTTAATGATTTCACACTTTTAACATATTTTTGCGCTTTTTGGTTACTGATTTCATACTTTTTACTTACTTTTGCGCCTTTTGGTTAATGATTACTCTGCTTACTGGTTAACCATTTGCCCTTTCGGACTTAGTCTCTGCACATTATTTTCGACTTTTTGGTTAATGATTTCACACTTTTAACATATTTTTGCGCTTTTTGGTTAATGATTTCATACTTTTTACTTACTTTTGCGCCTTTTGGTTAATGATTACTCTGCTTACTGGTTAACCATTTGCCCTTTCGGACTTAGTCTCTGGACATTGTTTTCGACATTTTGGTTAATGATTTCACACTTTTAACTTAATTTTGTGCTTTTTGGTTAATGATTTCATACTTTTTACTTACTTTTGCCCTTTTTGGTTAATGATTACTCTGCTTACTGGTTAACCATTTGCCCTTTCGGACTTAGTCTCTGGAGATTATTTTCGAGTTTTTGGTTAATGATTTCACACTTTTTACTTACTTTTGCGATTTTTGGTTAATGATTTCACACTTTTTACTTACTTTTGCGATTTTTGGTTAATGATGACTCTGCTTACTGGTTAACCATTTGCCCTTTCGGACTTAGTCTCTGCACATTATTTTCGAGTTTTTGGTTAATGATTTCACACTTTTTACTTACTTTTGCGATTTTTGGTTAATGATTTCATACTTTTTACTTACTTTTGCGATTTTTGGTTAATGATGACTCTGCTTACTGGTTAATTATTTGTACTTTCGGACTTGGTCTCTGGACATTATTTTCGACTTTTTGGTTAATGATTTCACACTTTTAACATAATTTTGCGCTTTTTGGTTAATGATTACTCTG
>NW_027141696.1:15000-20000 GCF_036365525.1 Heterodontus francisci
TGCTAGCCCGCCTGGGCCCTCCAACGTCGGACAGTCCTCGCCGTATCGATCGAGTGACCTGGGCACGCACTTTTTTTTTCCTTTCACACAGTGTGGGGTTGGCGGCGGCGGGGGGGGGGGAGAAAGCATGCAACTTGGTTGACGTCGCCTGGTCAACTCGCATCGGTTTTCCGTCCCCATGACTGTAAGGAGCAACCGCGACCAGCGTAGCCAAACAGGTCGACCAAAGCTTTCGGCGCTCGCACGGAGAGGTGATGCCAGCCGGCGTGCGTCGCCTAACTTGGACAAAATTCTGGGCACGCACTTTTCGTTTGAGAATAGGACATACATGTAGTGCAACCCAAGGAAACCAGGCGACGCCGCCACAATCTGCGCCTGACAGACAAAGATAACCGTTCACAAGGAGCCTTGTTATTTCGCACCAAGTCTTTTGCGGGCATAGTTTCTTTCTTTGACATGTATATCTGTATGAAGGTCGGCTTTGCTCTGCCATCGCAGCCTCCCTTCTTTGCTTTTCTCACTGTACCAACAGACATGTCATAGACTTTGGTTTTTTTTTCATTAATTCTTTTCCTGTGGGTGTGGTGTGCCTCCGCACCCCCCAATCTGTTCCAAGGCCTTGTTTTCTCTCGCTCGCCAAAACACTTTGTCTGTTTTCACAGCCAGTCTACCGGCCTAGACCCAACTGTGCGATATTTCAGAGCCGGCAACAGAGCATGGAAAGTCCGCCAGATTTACCCTTAAATGCTCATAAATGACTTCCAGGCACTCTTCGGAAGGTCTTTTATTTCAAAAGAAGGTCCTTCCTTGAGGGAGCACTTCTTCGGCCACTTTGCAAGTGCAACCGCTGCCAGCAAAAGTTCTGAAAATCGAGTTCCCGAAAATCTCCGGGTACCCCGCCAACCCCCAGCCACCCGAATCGCAAGTGTCAATTCGGCGGGTTGCCTGCCGGTAGTCCTTCCGAAAATGAGGCGCCAAATCGCCGCAACGGCCATTTTTCATTTCGGCATCGGGACTTCCGACGGCAACTGATTAACTAGCCCGGGGACTAGAGCGGCAGCAAATGCAACGTGCCCTCTTGGCGGGAGCAACTTGACCGCCCCCGTGGGGAAAGGTCAACTCGGGGCCCGGGAAAGTCGCCGAGTCCGACCCCATACACTTCCATGAGTTGGGGGTTTTGGCCTTCCCGGCCCAAGGCTCGCCTTATTTCGGCCTGCACTTTCGGAAAAGGGTGCATTCCTTTTGGTTAATGATTTCACCAGCCCGGGTCTTAGCCTCTGCCCCGACGGCTAAGTCTTTTGGTTAATGATTTCCTGCGGCTGGGACTACCCTTTCCCCCCGCCCTGCAGGCACCCGGGTCGGGAGGCCGTCGGGGGCACTTTCCGGGGCAAATCCGGACCCTTACGCAAGGGAGAGTGCGCCCCCCGCCTCGGCCGGGGGTCAGGCTGCCGCCTATTAAGCCCGACAGAAAACCCGAAAAATGGACGAAAATGGGAAAAAATCCCCATCCGAAAAAGGCTTAAAAGTCGGTTGGGCGGCAGCTAGGGTCGGTCTCTGCAGACCTGGAGGCTCGGGTGGACTCTTGGAATAAACGTCCAAGTCCCGACTTGCCACCTCCTACTACTGTGCAGATACCCCGCCAACCCCCAGCCACCCGAATGACAAGCGTCCGATCAGCGGGACGAATTTGACAACTCTGGCCGGACCTCTGGAACTCCATCCCGGGTAACCGGGGCAAATTTTTCCGCTTGATCGCCCTTCCACTGGTTAACCATTTGCCCTTTCGGACTTAGTCTCTGGACATTATTCGACGGATTTTCTGGTTAACCATTTGCCCTTTCGGACTTAGTCTCTGGGCATTATTTTCGACTTTTTGGTTAATGATTTCACACTTTTTACTTACTTTTGCGCTTTTTGGTTAATGATTACTCTGCTTACTGGTTAATTATTTGCCCTTTCGGACTTAGTCTCTGGACATTATTTTCGAGTTTTTGGTTAATGATTTCACACTTTTAACATATTTTTGCGCTTTTTGGTTAATGATTACTCTGCTTACTGGTTAACCATTTGCCCTTTCGGACTTAGTCTCTGCACATTATTTTCGACTTTTTGGTTAATGATTTCACACTTTTAACATATTTTTGCGCTTTTTGGTTAATGATTTCATACTTTTTACTTACTTTTGCGCCTTTTGGTTAATGATTACTCTGCTTACTGGTTAACCATTTGCCCTTTCGGACTTAGTCTCTGGACATTATTTTCGAGTTTTTGGTTAATGATTTCACACTTTTTACTTACTTTTGCGATTTTTGGTTAATGATTACTCTGCTTACTGGTTAACCATTTGCCCTTTCGGACTTAGTCTCTGGACATTGTTTTCGACATTTTGGTTAATGATTTCACACTTTTAACTTAATTTTGCGATTTTTGGTTAATGATTACTCTGCTTACTGGTTAACCATTTGCCCTTTCGGACTTAGTCTCTGGACATTGTTTTCGACATTTTGGTTAATGATTTCACACTTTTAACTTAATTTTGTGCTTTTTGGTTAATGATTTCATACTTTTTACTTACTTTTGCGATTTTTGGTTAATGATTACTCTGCTTACTGGTTAACCATTTGCCCTTTCGGACTTAGTCTCTGGACATTATTTTTGGGTTTTTGGTTAATGATTTCACACTTTTTACTTACTTTTGCCCTTTTTGGTTACTGATTACTCTGCTTACTGGTTAACCATTTGCCCTTTCGGACTTAGTCTCTGGACATTATTTTCGAGTTTTTGGTTAATGATTTCACACTTTTAACATATTTTTGCGCTTTTTGGTTACTGATTTCATACTTTTTACTTACTTTTGCGCCTTTTGGTTAATGATTACTCTGCTTACTGGTTAACCATTTGCCCTTTCGGACTTAGTCTCTGGACATTATTTTCGAGTTTTTGGTTAATGATTTCACACTTTTTACTTACTTTTGCGATTTTTGGTTAATGATTACTCTGCTTACTGGTTAACCATTTGCCCTTTCGGACTTAGTCTCTGGAGATTATTTTCGAGTTTTTGGTTAATGATTTCACACTTTTTACTTACTTTTGCGATTTTTGGTTAATGATTACTCTGCTTACTGGTTAACCATTTGCCCTTTCGGACTTAGTCTCTGGAGATTATTTTCGAGTTTTTGGTTAATGATTTCACACTTTTTACTTACTTTTGCGATTTTTGGTTAATGATTACTCTGCTTACTGGTTAACCATTTGCCCTTTTGGACTTAGTCTCTGGACATTATTTTCGGGTTTTTGGTTAATGATTTCACACTTTTTACTTACTTTTGCGATTTTTGGTTAATGATGACTCTGCTTACTGGTTAACCATTTGCCCTTTCGCACTTAGTCTCTGGAGATTATTTTCGACTTTTTGGTTAATGATTTCACACTTTTAACTTAATTTTGTGCTTTTTGGTTAATGATTTCATACTTTTTACTTACTTTTGCCCTTTTTGGTTAATGATTACTCTGCTTACTGGTTAACCATTTGCCCTTTCGGACTTGGTCTCTGGACATTATTTTCGAGTTTTTGGTTAATGATTTCACACTTTTTACTTACTTTTGCGATTTTTGGTTAATGATTACTCTGCTTACTGGTTAATTATTTGCCCTTTCGGACTTAGTCTCTGCACATTATTTTCGAGTTTTTGGTTAATGATTTCACACTTTTAACATATTTTTGCGCTTTTTGGTTACTGATTTCATACTTTTTACTTACTTTTGCGCCTTTTGGTTAATGATTACTCTGCTTACTGGTTAACCATTTGCCCTTTCGGACTTAGTCTCTGCACATTATTTTCGACTTTTTGGTTAATGATTTCACACTTTTAACATATTTTTGCGCTTTTTGGTTAATGATTTCATACTTTTTACTTACTTTTGCGCCTTTTGGTTAATGATTACTCTGCTTACTGGTTAACCATTTGCCCTTTCGGACTTAGTCTCTGGACATTGTTTTCGACATTTTGGTTAATGATTTCACACTTTTAACTTAATTTTGTGCTTTTTGGTTAATGATTTCATACTTTTTACTTACTTTTGCCCTTTTTGGTTAATGATTACTCTGCTTACTGGTTAACCATTTGCCCTTTCGGACTTAGTCTCTGGAGATTATTTTCGAGTTTTTGGTTAATGATTTCACACTTTTTACTTACTTTTGCGATTTTTGGTTAATGATTTCACACTTTTTACTTACTTTTGCGATTTTTGGTTAATGATGACTCTGCTTACTGGTTAACCATTTGCCCTTTCGGACTTAGTCTCTGCACATTATTTTCGAGTTTTTGGTTAATGATTTCACACTTTTTACTTACTTTTGCGATTTTTGGTTAATGATTTCATACTTTTTACTTACTTTTGCGATTTTTGGTTAATGATGACTCTGCTTACTGGTTAATTATTTGTACTTTCGGACTTGGTCTCTGGACATTATTTTCGACTTTTTGGTTAATGATTTCACACTTTTAACATAATTTTGCGCTTTTTGGTTAATGATTACTCTGCTTGCTTGTTACTGATTTCCCCTTTCGGACTTGATCTCTGGCCGTTCTTTTCGACCTTTTTGGATCAGGTTTCCACACTCTGAAATTATTTTGGGCTCACTGATTAGGCGAGATCAAGGGGGCATGCCTGGGCACTTTGGGCTCAGTTTGGGAAGGCGGCGTCCGTGTGCTCCTCCGCCCTTCCCGCACTTGCGGCTAGGTTTGCCAAACTGCGCTGACCCGCAGCCCTGCCTTTTTGCCCACGGCACGGAACGACTCAAGTCTGGCTCCGTTCCAGGCCGTTGCCTCCGGCTGCCCGCCGTCCGGCCGGCCTGGGACGTACCCCGGCTGACGGCGCCGGAGCCCCTCTAGCAGCCACCGGTGCCGCGGGCCAATGGGTCCGGGCGTTCCGGAGCTATCGGTGGGGAAGTGCTCTCCCCTTTTCCTGACGCCGTTCGCCCGAGCAGAGGTGCAGCC
>NW_027141696.1:32500-37500 GCF_036365525.1 Heterodontus francisci
AAAACACTTTGTCTGTTTTCACAGCCAGTCTACCGGCCTAGACCCAACTGTGCGATATTTCAGAGCCGGCAACAGAGCATGGAAAGTCCGCCAGATTTACCCTTAAATGCTCATAAATGACTTCCAGGCACTCTTCGGAAGGTCTTTTATTTCAAAAGAAGGTCCTTCCTTGAGGGAGCACTTCTTCGGCCACTTTGCAAGTGCAACCGCTGCCAGCAAAAGTTCTGAAAATCGAGTTCCCGAAAATCTCCGGGTACCCCGCCAACCCCCAGCCACCCGAATCGCAAGTGTCAATTCGGCGGGTTGCCTGCCGGTAGTCCTTCCGAAAATGAGGCGCCAAATCGCCGCAACGGCCATTTTTCATTTCGGCATCGGGACTTCCGACGGCAACTGATTAACTAGCCCGGGGACTAGAGCGGCAGCAAATGCAACGTGCCCTCTTGGCGGGAGCAACTTGACCGCCCCCGTGGGGAAAGGTCAACTCGGGGCCCGGGAAAGTCGCCGAGTCCGACCCCATACACTTCCATGAGTTGGGGGTTTTGGCCTTCCCGGCCCAAGGCTCGCCTTATTTCGGCCTGCACTTTCGGAAAAGGGTGCATTCCTTTTGGTTAATGATTTCACCAGCCCGGGTCTTAGCCTCTGCCCCGACGGCTAAGTCTTTTGGTTAATGATTTCCTGCGGCTGGGACTACCCTTTCCCCCCGCCCTGCAGGCACCCGGGTCGGGAGGCCGTCGGGGGCACTTTCCGGGGCAAATCCGGACCCTTACGCAAGGGAGAGTGCGCCCCCCGCCTCGGCCGGGGGTCAGGCTGCCGCCTATTAAGCCCGACAGAAAACCCGAAAAATGGACGAAAATGGGAAAAAATCCCCATCCGAAAAAGGCTTAAAAGTCGGTTGGGCGGCAGCTAGGGTCGGTCTCTGCAGACCTGGAGGCTCGGGTGGACTCTTGGAATAAACGTCCAAGTCCCGACTTGCCACCTCCTACTACTGTGCAGATACCCCGCCAACCCCCAGCCACCCGAATGACAAGCGTCCGATCAGCGGGACGAATTTGACAACTCTGGCCGGACCTCTGGAACTCCATCCCGGGTAACCGGGGCAAATTTTTCCGCTTGATCGCCCTTCCACTGGTTAACCATTTGCCCTTTCGGACTTAGTCTCTGGACATTATTCGACGGATTTTCTGGTTAACCATTTGCCCTTTCGGACTTAGTCTCTGGGCATTATTTTCGACTTTTTGGTTAATGATTTCACACTTTTTACTTACTTTTGCGCTTTTTGGTTAATGATTACTCTGCTTACTGGTTAATTATTTGCCCTTTCGGACTTAGTCTCTGGACATTATTTTCGAGTTTTTGGTTAATGATTTCACACTTTTAACATATTTTTGCGCTTTTTGGTTAATGATTACTCTGCTTACTGGTTAACCATTTGCCCTTTCGGACTTAGTCTCTGCACATTATTTTCGACTTTTTGGTTAATGATTTCACACTTTTAACATATTTTTGCGCTTTTTGGTTAATGATTTCATACTTTTTACTTACTTTTGCGCCTTTTGGTTAATGATTACTCTGCTTACTGGTTAACCATTTGCCCTTTCGGACTTAGTCTCTGGACATTATTTTCGAGTTTTTGGTTAATGATTTCACACTTTTTACTTACTTTTGCGATTTTTGGTTAATGATTACTCTGCTTACTGGTTAACCATTTGCCCTTTCGGACTTAGTCTCTGGACATTGTTTTCGACATTTTGGTTAATGATTTCACACTTTTAACTTAATTTTGCGATTTTTGGTTAATGATTACTCTGCTTACTGGTTAACCATTTGCCCTTTCGGACTTAGTCTCTGGACATTGTTTTCGACATTTTGGTTAATGATTTCACACTTTTAACTTAATTTTGTGCTTTTTGGTTAATGATTTCATACTTTTTACTTACTTTTGCGATTTTTGGTTAATGATTACTCTGCTTACTGGTTAACCATTTGCCCTTTCGGACTTAGTCTCTGGACATTGTTTTCGACATTTTGGTTAATGATTTCACACTTTTAACTTAATTTTGTGCTTTTTGGTTAATGATTTCATACTTTTTACTTACTTTTGCGATTTTTGGTTAATGATTACTCTGCTTACTGGTTAACCATTTGCCCTTTCGGACTTAGTCTCTGGACATTATTTTTGGGTTTTTGGTTAATGATTTCACACTTTTTACTTACTTTTGCCCTTTTTGGTTACTGATTACTCTGCTTACTGGTTAACCATTTGCCCTTTCGGACTTAGTCTCTGGACATTATTTTCGAGTTTTTGGTTAATGATTTCACACTTTTAACATATTTTTGCGCTTTTTGGTTAATGATTACTCTGCTTACTGGTTAATTATTTGCCCTTTCGGACTTAGTCTCTGCACATTATTTTCGAGTTTTTGGTTAATGATTTCACACTTTTAACATATTTTTGCGCTTTTTGGTTACTGATTTCATACTTTTTACTTACTTTTGCGCCTTTTGGTTAATGATTACTCTGCTTACTGGTTAACCATTTGCCCTTTCGGACTTAGTCTCTGGACATTATTTTCGAGTTTTTGGTTAATGATTTCACACTTTTTACTTACTTTTGCGATTTTTGGTTAATGATTACTCTGCTTACTGGTTAACCATTTGCCCTTTCGGACTTAGTCTCTGGACATTATTTTCGGGTTTTTGGTTAATGATTTCACACTTTTTACTTACTTTTGCGATTTTTGGTTAATGATTACTCTGCTTACTGGTTAACCATTTGCCCTTTCGGACTTAGTCTCTGGAGATTATTTTCGAGTTTTTGGTTAATGATTTCACACTTTTTACTTACTTTTGCGATTTTTGGTTAATGATTACTCTGCTTACTGGTTAACCATTTGCCCTTTTGGACTTAGTCTCTGGACATTATTTTCGGGTTTTTGGTTAATGATTTCACACTTTTTACTTACTTTTGCGATTTTTGGTTAATGATGACTCTGCTTACTGGTTAACCATTTGCCCTTTCGCACTTAGTCTCTGGAGATTATTTTCGACTTTTTGGTTAATGATTTCACACTTTTAACTTAATTTTGTGCTTTTTGGTTAATGATTTCATACTTTTTACTTACTTTTGCCCTTTTTGGTTAATGATTACTCTGCTTACTGGTTAACCATTTGCCCTTTCGGACTTGGTCTCTGGACATTATTTTCGAGTTTTTGGTTAATGATTTCACACTTTTTACTTACTTTTGCGATTTTTGGTTAATGATTACTCTGCTTACTGGTTAATTATTTGCCCTTTCGGACTTAGTCTCTGCACATTATTTTCGAGTTTTTGGTTAATGATTTCACACTTTTAACATATTTTTGCGCTTTTTGGTTACTGATTTCATACTTTTTACTTACTTTTGCGCCTTTTGGTTAATGATTACTCTGCTTACTGGTTAACCATTTGCCCTTTCGGACTTAGTCTCTGCACATTATTTTCGACTTTTTGGTTAATGATTTCACACTTTTAACATATTTTTGCGCTTTTTGGTTAATGATTTCATACTTTTTACTTACTTTTGCGCCTTTTGGTTAATGATTACTCTGCTTACTGGTTAACCATTTGCCCTTTCGGACTTAGTCTCTGGACATTGTTTTCGACATTTTGGTTAATGATTTCACACTTTTAACTTAATTTTGTGCTTTTTGGTTAATGATTTCATACTTTTTACTTACTTTTGCCCTTTTTGGTTAATGATTACTCTGCTTACTGGTTAACCATTTGCCCTTTCGGACTTAGTCTCTGGAGATTATTTTCGAGTTTTTGGTTAATGATTTCACACTTTTTACTTACTTTTGCGATTTTTGGTTAATGATTTCACACTTTTTACTTACTTTTGCGATTTTTGGTTAATGATGACTCTGCTTACTGGTTAACCATTTGCCCTTTCGGACTTAGTCTCTGCACATTATTTTCGAGTTTTTGGTTAATGATTTCACACTTTTTACTTACTTTTGCGATTTTTGGTTAATGATTTCATACTTTTTACTTACTTTTGCGATTTTTGGTTAATGATGACTCTGCTTACTGGTTAATTATTTGTACTTTCGGACTTGGTCTCTGGACATTATTTTCGACTTTTTGGTTAATGATTTCACACTTTTAACATAATTTTGCGCTTTTTGGTTAATGATTACTCTGCTTGCTTGTTACTGATTTCCCCTTTCGGACTTGATCTCTGGCCGTTCTTTTCGACCTTTTTGGATCAGGTTTCCACACTCTGAAATTATTTTGGGCTCACTGATTAGGCGAGATCAAGGGGGCATGCCTGGGCACTTTGGGCTCAGTTTGGGAAGGCGGCGTCCGTGTGCTCCTCCGCCCTTCCCGCACTTGCGGCTAGGTTTGCCAAACTGCGCTGACCCGCAGCCCTGCCTTTTTGCCCACGGCACGGAACGACTCAAGTCTGGCTCCGTTCCAGGCCGTTGCCTCCGGCTGCCCGCCGTCCGGCCGGCCTGGGACGTACCCCGGCTGACGGCGCCGGAGCCCCTCTAGCAGCCACCGGTGCCGCGGGCCAATGGGTCCGGGCGTTCCGGAGCTATCGGTGGGGAAGTGCTCTCCCCTTTTCCTGACGCCGTTCGCCCGAGCAGAGGTGCAGCCTGACGGGACTGCTGTCGCCTTCCGCGGCGCACCGGCCCCTTTCACCTGCCGTCGACCGCGCGGAGCTCGGACCTTCCTCCCCGAAGTTATGGCCCCGGCGCCGGAGGGTTCCCGGGGCCGGGCATTCAGCGGGGTGAGTCTTCACCTTCCCGGTCAGCCTGCGGGGTCGGTGCGCCGGCACTCGACGCGGGAGGGTCCCCTCTTTCCGTAGAGCCCCGCCCGGTGCCGATCGGCCGGCGGATTGCGGAGCGAACCGCGCCTGACCGACGGGCCTCGGAAACCCGTTGCAGTCGACGGGGGGGAACCGGACAGCGGGACGAGGTGCCGATTCCACCCGCAGATTCGATCCCGAAATCCCGCG